>NW_025786252.1:0-18399 GCF_021130785.1 Homalodisca vitripennis
AGTTGACACAGGCACTTGGCTACCATTTAAACCAAGCCACATTTATTTACAACATTGGTGTGGACTATTTTAGAATAAATTGACTATTACTTGGACCTCTAGAATTTAGAAAACAATAACAGGAGCAATCAGCCAAAGCTTACCTAAAAAAATGGTTTTATTTTTTTTACCCATAATGTTAAACAGAGGCAGCAATCAGCCAAAGTACTCACCTTAAAATAATACTGTTATTTTTTACCATTTTTAACAGGAGCAAACCAGCCAAATCTTACATTTTCCCCCCCAAAACTTTAACTAAAAAACTGCATCACCACTTTTTTATATTGACAACTATTGTTACTCTTAACAGTATTATATATTACAAACCCAACTAAGGTAATAAAAATGCCCTAACTAAAGTTATCCCTGTGGCTCATGTGAAATAGGAGTGAAATACTCAGGTCATAAAGTGCACTGGTTCCTTGCAAACATGTGGTATCATGCAGGCTGCCAAAATGTGTAAAAAGAAGAAAACTTTGAAAAAAACTAAGTTCTCAAGATATTAAAAACATGGCACATGCTTCACATGTAAGGCAGGAGGACTCAGATTATGGACAAAAATTTAAGTTACAAATTACCACTAGACCAACCCTTCCTCCTTTGACTCTTAACATCAAAATACTCATAACCAAAAAAAGACATTCTAAAAACCGAAACTCCATAAAAACTCTAGAGAGCAGGTATTTTTAGAAAAATGAAGAATGATAAGCTTGCTATGGCTGCTTACAAATAGGATCGGGCACTGCTGCGAGGAAAAACAAGTTTTTAAAAGAACCAAGCTGACTATTGTAGAAAATAAGTTGGCATGTTTACAATGTAAATTAGCCAGTTCATGAGCGCAAAGATTGAAAGAAAAATGGCTGAAGAAAAGAGGAAAAAAATTTCTTAGGGAAAAAATTGAAACCTTATCCCAAAAGTTAGCTGAAGCTGAAGTTTCAGATTGAAAAAGAAAAGAAAAATGTAATGGAAATTCAAACAACTTATCTGAAGGACCATATGACAGGAAACAGGAACAGATAATTGAAAAATTTGTTATAAAAAGCAGGGATCTTGAGATAAACAACTTTTAGTTTTGAACGCCGGAGGAGTAGCCAAACAACAGCTGAAAAACCCTCAAGCAAAAACGGTATCACTGTAACTCAAACTGAAAAATGTGAATTTTTTTACGCAAGACAAGCCCACGAAAACTTATACGGCTATCTTGCTAAGAAATATCCCAAATTAAATCCAGGCAGCAGTAATCACCATGGAGACTACTCTTAAAGACTTGAGTGTTAAGCGCTCAGTGCCACTGTTCCATCAAGTCAGCAAAAGCTAGTTGTATATGAGCAAAGCACCCCAGACTGGAAAATATCCCCCTAAAAATAACACCACGCAAGATGTTACCTGTCTACACACAAACACACATGCTCAACATACGAAGGACCTAAAGATGTGAAGACCAATTGGGGTAAACATAGAGACCAAATCAGTTGTCTCTCTTCAGTCTGCCAAAGTTTAAGGCTTTCCAGAACAAAAACTACCAACTCTTTCCCAAAGGAACAACCCCAAGCAGAGAAATAAAAAGGATAATAGTTTTATGCATATCAATAAAGAGTCAGTAATGCAGTGGATTTGACAAAATACTTTTATACCAATGACGAACTTTAGTCTTAGTTTAGAAAGTAAGAACCTACCAAAACTCAACTGAAATAAATACCAGGCATCCACTCTTGAAAGCTAACTGCCCTACCAAACTATCCCTGCCTGCACCCCCTTCATCGATGAGAAGGCCCACCCATAAATCTGCTACAGAGGACTTGAGCCCCTCAGAAAACCTTCCTTGAGTTTTATTGAAAAAGAATATAGAACATGTCAAAGCCAATTATCATAGAAATCAACTTTTGCTCCTATTAAAAATGAGGAACATCTCACCTTTTTTAGAACCAGGCAGCCAAAACGTCAGACCGTCCAATATAAAAAGTAATGCATCTTTCTTAGAGCTAAAACTAAACAAATTCTTTCCAAGGAAACAAAAATATTTAACTTAACAGTTCTCCATCAGAATATACAGGACTTATCTAAGTGGTTTAGATCAAATAGGACTGATACAATTTATAGAAAATCTGGAAACCAACAGCCTAATATAATAATACTAAAGTGAAACACAGTCTCAAATTCTCAGGAAATTGAAAATGTTGCTCCAAATACCTGGATTATATCCTCAGAGCACATTTCTGTAGGGAAAAGCATTATAATGGGTGGGGTTGCAAATTCTATGTAGAAGATACCTTAGAAAGGAAGTACCTTTAATGTACCAATCAAGTCAGCATGCTGCGAAGAACTTGTAGTGAAATGTGGGAAAATGGCTTTGGTAAAGGTTTATGCTCGCAATACCACCACTGCTTATACATAATGGGGTACCTACCAGATCACCATCATCAAACTTAGACGAGATCAACTTAATATTCTCTCAAAAACTATTGAAAATCAGTAAACTGGAAAAAAAAAATAAAAAAAAAGTGGTTTTTTCAAACCTTCTAATTCATGGGAGATATAAATGTAGACATTTTTAAAAACCTGACAGGAGATCAGGTAAATTACAGGAGATGATTGGCTTATCTCCACAACATTCAGAGGCTGGAGCTACACCACTTACCAGAGTAACCTCCAACACCATTTCATCAATTGACTGGATTATGTTACTAACCTTAAGAAGTGAAGAAAAATACTAACTGCAAACCGTATGTATGATTCTGGGTCTATCAGACCACACTGCTCATAGTTCTTTACTATTAAAAACAGAGTTACGTAATCTGAGAATTTCAGTTGTACATATCGAACTTTCAAGACAGAAAACCTCCTTGAACTAAAATGTGTTAACTTCAACCATTGGAAAAACTTGTGGCATTACATTGAACAATTTGACACCGTTTTTGAAGAAGCCTACAACAGCTTCATAAGGACAGTGACAATGGCCCTGGATTGCTGCCTGCCCAGAAAATTGAAAGAAAACCTAGATAAGGAAAATTTAAAAACCTAAATTCTTTGCAAGAATGAAGAGAAGCCAGCAGGCTTTAAGGAAAAACTTTCTAAGGACCTACAACATCAGTTGAGTTGAAACAACAGGGGAACTTGACATCAAACAAGACGCAGCCAAATTTGCAAAGAAATCCTATGACCAACGCTTAAAAACTTACTGAGACAAGAGGCCTCCGCCAAAAAACCCTTTCTATAGAAAGAGCTGAATGGACAAGCCCAAACGCCATGTGGGAAAAATAGTTAATTAATGCCCGTAGCTATCCAAAACAGGAGCTCTACAGATAAACATAAAACTGAAAATAAGTGTATGGGACAACTTTCACCATAAACCTCAAGAAGTCGACCAAATCATCTGAATTTATTTTTTGTTAATATGGCAGAGAAACAACACTACAAAAAAATCCCAGCGGGGATGAGAAGAAAGAAATTGGAATCTGTTGGAACCAACTATGAAACAGCATTAATGGAAACAATGACCTGGACAAAACGAGCATCAATAGAGGGTTAAAGATACAATTAAAAACCTCAAATTCAAAAATTCAGCCCGGTATTGGATGATATTTCTTCCAAAAGTATTAAAATTTTGTGCTGATCCGACACTAGCCCCTCCATTTGGTTTGCCAATAATTCAACAAATCTTTTAAAAAAAATAAATAAGGGACGGTCAATTCCCCTCAAATATTAAAAAATTTCTAAAGTGTTCCCTAAATTTAAAAAGTGGGTGCAAACATGATGCAAACAACTACAGGACCAATTTCACTGATTTTCAACATTTTTCAAAAAAATTATGTGAAAGAATTGTTCTTCCAAAAGACTCCTGGACCATTTGCGCTCAGCACAATCTCTTAAATGAAAACCAAACATGGATTTTACACAAGGGAAATCAAAACTACAACGGCCATTTGATCAAACTAATTGGAATCAGTGACAGACAGCATTTGAAGAGGGGGAAAATTGACCACAGCTTTGTTTCTTGATTTAAGTTAAGGCGTTTTGATTGTCTCAGCCAGCAACATCATTCTGAAGAAATTGGAATTGCTTGGAATCAAAAGGGACAGCAATAATAATTGGTTTAAGAGCCTACTTAAAGGGTCAGGTACCCAACTGAGTAGAGCTTCTACCACTCATCAATATGGTATCACAATAGGCGAGTCAGATCAAAAGTCCTTCCATTGTTGAGAGGTGTGCCACAAAGGTTCCGTATTAGGACCAGTGATTGTCATTCTCTTTACCAATGATCTACCCCAAACACCTAGGAAAAACTACTGCACACCTCTAATGTATGCGGGACGACACTACTCTTATTTCTGAACCCAAACGTTCAGGCAGATTGGCCTTAGCGGGTCTCATCTTATACAGCTCTCAAACATGGCCAGTCCAATATTGCTATGGAAATGACCTTGTAGTAAAATTCCATTCAAACGGACTAATCAGATCGCTTTTGGAAGGGAGAGCATCAGAAGTCCCAACCATTGCCAGATGGTTCAGGTAGTATTGGAAGATTCAATTTAATAATTCCTTGGAGTTAACAGTTAGATACCGAACTAAATTGGATTTAATCACGTCAGGGTACAATCTTGAGTAAAAGAAAACTCAACAACTGGTCTACTTTGTCATCAACGCAAAATTCTTTCTCGTCAGTTAGCCCTTGAAACAAGCAAAAATAACTTACTATTCCCTTTTTGAGTCTCACCTGCCGACTGATGGTCTTGGCTGCCTGGGGTGGAACACTATGCTTCAAATCTTCAACGGATACTTATTCATACCAAAAGAAATGAAATATTAGAACACTGGCGGGACTACAAAACCTCTGGAGAGCTGTAGAGAGGGCATTCAAGGGTCTTGAGGATTCTCACTGTCATTTCGCTTTACATTCAAGAAGTAATAATGTTACGCTGATGGGGAAGAATCCTTCCAAGGACCTCATATGATTGTACACCACTACAACTACCCAGAAATGTACCACCTCTACAAACCTTCCTGTACATCGTCTGAGGCTTTATGAGCGGGATATAACCATCATATATGGGAGATGAAGCTCACACCATCTACTACCACCTCAGCCTGCTGTCCAAAAGAGGAAAGGAAACTCAAGATAACACTACATCAATGGCTTCTTAGGACCGGCCCATTTCTAACACGCTGGAAGAGTATCTTTTCAAACAAACCTTTTTCACTTGATGTTAACTGTAGATTTAATTTGACCCATGTTTATTAATCTGCAAAGATTGTAAATAAAGATATTCTCATTGTCTCATTCTCTCATTTCTCATGTCTATGTACCCAGGGACCACACACACGCCACAGCACCGCAACACACACATGCACGCACGCACGCGCGCGCACACACAACTCACACACACACACATCACACACACACACACTCACACACACACACACAGTGAGGCAACACAACATCCTTATATATATATAAGGATGATGTGTGCCTATAATATATATGATAATACCGTAATATATATTTATTATACCACGTTGAAAGTACGTCATAAAGTACTGTTTGGCATCTATATTTCGTCTTGTTTTTATAATCATTTCCTGGCCTGGGTTTCTTAACTTTAGGACAAACTGTTACTTTGTGTTCTGGTGCGACAATACACGCGTGCGCAGTGTGGCATACAACCATCACCAATTGTTACTATTCACAATGTTCGTCTGAGACTACTACACTCTTTCACAATAAATTGTAGTTTTGCGATAGTGGACCGATTGAGTTGTACTATCATTTTGGTTCCGGGGTTTCACACAATGTTAAAACATTGCTAAACGATTAGAATCTCCAGATATTCCGTTTATCACTGTGACCATCTTTTGAGATCTAAATAGATGTTTAAAATCGATGTTGACATAACTAGTTAATACACATCGCAGCTAAATAGTGTTGAGTCTGAATGTTTTATTGGTAGTAGCTTGACATAACCACTAATGGGCATTATCCGCAGGTGAGTGTAGGGAGGCTGGAGCTCTATCGTGATGGGCTTAAATTTGACCAATTCACCCGATCCATGATGACCGTGATCAATTAGGATCAGTCGATGTCCTATATTAAGGCGTGAATAAAGAATAGGAAGTACGACACATCGTGTATAGCGCAACAGGCTTCACATGGGGTTCGATTGCAAAATATATTACCTAATTTTATTAGGCTTATATGACCGTATTATCTATGTCCACATGTTAAAATGTCGATATTATTGTACTCCATTTGCCATTACTACATTTAATTTATTCTGGGATTTTCTCGTTTGTCATCATGGTTTGTACAGAAGTAACAATGTCAAAAATTCCGCTAAAGCTATATCAAGAATCCCCATGGAAGTGACATCTAACCATCATCGAACTTTAGACGTTACCATATATATATATACTATATATATATATATATATATATATATATGATATACCCATTCATATTATATATATATATATATATATATATATATATTATATATATATATATGGATGAGATTCATGCAAAGTTTTATGTCTATAGGTTAGATCGCTTTCAAGATTTCTCTGTAGACTCGGGTAAACAACTCGTACAGACAAAAATTAAATTTTTCCAGCCCCTCTAGAATAGAACTTCGCTACCGCTCAGGCCAATAATATTCTATGTAACACATGCTGCTAACTCACTATCATAAACTTATATTGAAATAACACGTTATAATAAATATTTTAAACTTACTTCACTCTGTAAGGCTTTTCTATAACATGGCTTATCCTCGTCGGACACTTTTCCAGCAATTTCAATATAAGCCCAATGTAAGGCTCCATCTTCAAACATTATAACTCAGGTACAATAGCATTATTGGAGTTTTTATGTAGAGTACAGAGAATCGTATTGCGTTTCATGACGTTATTATATCAATGCTCTTGATATTAGCGCTATAGTACTATTAATTATTTGAATTTAAGGAGTAGCTATATTATTTTTTAAGTATCGTCAAACAAATCATTTTTGAAGCGTTGTATTATTATTTTTTTTGAATAAATACGATTTTGTAAAGGGATTACAAAACTAAGCAGTACACACTTCTCTATTCTTTTATTCGTTTCAATCTTCCTTAGCGATGAGCATCTGGCCTAACCTGGGCGGACAGCCTTATAATTGAATGTTTTTTGTACGGGAAGGGTTTTGTTAGAGTATAGAGGCTCAAGTCCTTATTGACCAAGTTTCTGCTTGACCAAGCAGCGGACATTTGAGTAATCACTTTGTGAACCTGAAAACTGCTTCTAACCTGATCTTGTTACACTGACTACACATACACTCGACGCCTTTAACTCGTTTCTTGTAATGAAGTTTTATGGAACTAATTCTACTTTTTGGCTTCGGATTTCTCTTAGCTTAATTTTACGGTGCATTATTAAAAATCTTCTATATGAATCATTTCCACACCTTAAAGACTGAAATTTCCTTAGGAGATGGGGTCTCGGTTGTTATTAATAAGCCGATGGTTTTTTCCAGGTTGATGAGGACTGCTATGCGCTCAGGTGTCCTCTGGCTGCCCATGATCAAACGAACAGGTGGTGGAGGGAGGGTTGCTGCCAAGGCCAACTAGAGGCTTCCAAGTGGGCGATCCCACGAGCAGACCAAAATATAACATATGACTCCACAAGGGCCAGGTTCACGTGCTTTATACTTTTGCTTCGTAAATGTTGGGTTTTAATTTTTTCGTTATTTGGAAGTTAATTGGAATAGTTATATGGGGCGAGGGGATAAACCAAATGAAAATGAACATATCTAGATCCGAGGAGGGTCCCTTATTAACACCAATAGGGAGTTTTTCAAGACCAGTGAGACGTCCATAGTTTGGAGGGCTTTTTTGAAATAATAAGTAGGGTCCAGATATGTTCTACCAGGGATTCATATTAATGTCCATGATAAAAATTGCAGGTTTACAATCGGGTCCAGCTGTTTGTATGTAATTGAGAAACACACACAATAAATTACATAGACAGAAAGCTCTTGGAGTTTTATACAATTGTATAATAACCTGTGTTAATAAACGTTCATGGGAAATGTACTCGTATATATTTTATTCCATAATATAGCGTTTTTGGTTCTAATTATTAAAAAAGAGGAATCTAAAACTCGTCGTCTGAGTGAAGTGGAAATCACTTATTAATATTGTAGACATGTCGGTTTTGGGCAATTTTATAGAAAAAGATGAAGAGAAAATTGTCTGTGCTTATATAGTTCTAAGCAGAAGTGGAATTAACGTAAAAAAGAATAAAAATGGATTCATCAATAATCATAACGAAGGAAAACTTTTCCAAATAGCATAGGAACATCTGCAGGTCTTTATATGAATTTCTATACTGAGCTCAAAGGAATGCCTAGGAGATGGAGATGTATACTACCATATGAAGCCTCGTCTGCTGTTCACTATAGGGGAAAAATTCTCATTAGATGTTTTCAAGCTTATAAAAAATTGCTTTTAATTTTATTAATAAGTTATTTTTTAAAAACCCTGTATAACTGCAATTAATATTTTATTTATATATAAATTACTTAAAGTTTTCAATACAAAATTATTTCTATCCACATTCTGTATGTATAAACTCTTAAATTCGATATGTGGTGCTTGTTTACAGGAAATCATATTATTTCTATTTAAAATAAAATGAACCTGTGCTAAAATAGATTACATATACCCTTTGACAGGTAGGCAAAACCCTAAGGCCCGTCTGCTACTTCTCGAAGGGTACTGTTCCGTGATCGTCTCTGATCCTCTGATCGTGACATAGTACTCCAGATATAACCCGCATGGTTCTAGTAAACGGGATAGAGTAGTTCTTCAACCTACTTGATCTACTTCGGGTTCTTTTGTTTTCGATCTCAATGTGATCGGTCTTTTGTGCTCCACCGCCACAGAAACCCTTACTTTTTGTTCATCGATTTACTTATTATATGGCTCTATTACTGTTACATGTGTTTTAAAAAAAGCAAACTAGTATGTGATCAGAAAAAAAACCAAATACCACTTAATCGACTTTTTCATATTCATTGAAGTTTGGTTTTTTTAAAGGTGGGTCATTTGCAATAGTTCAAGTTAGATTTCAAGAACGATTAATTAACAAGAAAAGTGGTTTGGTCAGGAATCGAACCCAGACCCTCTCTTAACCTGTTAATGTTGATGGACAGCATTTCTCGCCCGGCAATGTGATGGTGATCCATGTTTCAAAGTTTCCTGCTCAGATGAAGTACATCTTTGTTTAATCTTTTTTTAAAGTATGTATATACAAGCAACTGAATTCCTAACAAAGCCGATACATTTAGTAAAAGAATTGAAAATAAACACATGTAATATAAGCGGGGGTTACTTTTACTTATTTATGATTACGCTTTTTCAGATATGAGATATGTGGCAGCAAATATTTATGATGAGCTACCAAATCAAACTGTTCAGCCATATTTGTTCAGGCATAGGGAGGACGTGCCTTGGCGAGGTTAATACTGTCACCAACTCGACATTTCTTTTTCCTTCTTGGTGTGCAGTGTTAAACTGTGGAACCCGCATATTTTACACCACTTATTTAACTATTAAATTAATTCAAATCAACTCATTCATTTGCTTTTCTTTGGATGGAATGTGGTACTGCATCGTTATACTTAATAAAGCTTGGACACACATATTTTAAAGTCATCAAATTTTGACCTTCTGTACGCGTTCACACGTGATAATGTGTGGTTTTTCTTTATGGGGAAGTGGAATTGATTAGAAGAGAGTCAGGATGCAGAAAAAACTAATAAGATGTATTGATCTATTTCCATATTATTTTGTGTTTTTATCAAGGGTAAGGACCAAGTTCCTTCATATATTCGGACATACAATTATTGAGACGCCTCTCTTATATAAACTTTAACATATGTAAACTAGGGTGAGTTTCAGGAGAATCCCTATTCTTCATTGAATGAATTCACCGGACTACCTTCTTTCCTTTGCTATATGTAAAAGAATATATAAAGAGCGAGCCTGCGTAATTTATCGTCCATGTCTTCTTAGTGCATGTTATTCATATTGGTTTGTAAATTTTCTATGAAATAAATCAAGGGAGACTTCCATTCTGACTACAGATTTCTGTCTATGTCTTTCGCTTACTTGGGGGATAAGGTTGGGTTTGTAAATTACTATTTGTCCTAAATAACAACTAAGCTTACTTCTTTAAATTACATGAGTATCGCTAACGATTCAAAAAATACTATCCAAATCTTAAAATTATTCAAGAAAGAATCATTAACAGATTTTTTGAAGATGAAATAATATCTGTAGAGTATGCTGACTTACCACACCCGTATGCTGTTACCACACACCCTGTAAGCCTTTTAAGCTATGTATACGTATTCTGAATCTTTTTCCATTTACGTCTACGGAGCTGTATAATCGCTGGTTTTCTACGTTAAAGTTTTACAAGCTATTCTGATATTCTGCCTTTGGTTCTGGTGACGTGCTTGTACACTCTGTAAGTCTTGTCGGCTGTCGGCTTTCTGATTCTCCGGTATCTTTAGTATAGAGAACTGGCTTCTACCACAATGTTACATATAACAAAATAAACAAAGATGACCATCATATTAGGGGACAATTGGCGGCAGTTTTAAACTGTTGAAAAATATAAAAATTTTACATATGCCCTATAAATATAACAATACGCGATGTTCATTTTTATTTTTGCTGTCAAGATTTTATAGTTTTGTCTATGATCACAATGGTGGCCAATTAAAACTAAAAAAACCACATGTATCATTTATGTTTTTGAATAGTTATAGAGTGTAGGAACATACATTTGATAGACCAAGCACATACTATTATAGATAGTGGAGCATGGGCCTAAAATAAAAACCGTTTATGCTTGGAATCGTTGTACTTTTTACGCCTTTAATTGTTTTATATATTTTTCATTCATAAATTATAAAATCCAAATTATTTGCATTTTTATAACATTTACGAAATATAAAAATTTATCTCTAACACTTCTAAGTATGTTACTAAAATAACTCTCGGGTAAAACTATTTTATATAGTCCATATATTTACTTCCTTTCTATAAACTTTGCAATTTGCACTTTCGTTAGGGAAAAAACCTTATTAAACTGTCATTAAGTTTTAGACAAGTAATTATTTTTGCATAATATAAAACAAAATGTTTGCAAAATGAAAGGGAAAAACAACATTATTGATTTTGTTAAGGCACCTATAAAATAGTGACAGAGGATGCGAGAGAATCAGCCGTAGCACGAAAACTTTGTTTCATGGTTACACTTGCTAGTGTAACTAGATTTCAGCTGGCCAGGTTTGCAGTTTAGCCCCCTCTAGTCCACTACCTATATCCCTCTCTCTCTCTCTCCATCACCTGCATAATCCCAAAACTATTCAGAACCGGAATGTATAGCTGTAATAAAACTTTAATGATTCACGCTTACGCTACTTTTCTTCAGTTCTGTGATTATTAATGATATGACAGAGCAGAAACCGAATCTGGAGTGCCATAAGTTACTTATAATATATAAAATAAAGCTAAGAAAATAGACATTTTTATTATTCTGTGCTTTATAAAGTAAATACTCCGTATTATTAAATGGACTTACCTCACATTGATGTTGGAAATAGACAGGGACATAAATGATTAAATGTCTCAACAAGTTCAATCACGCGTTCCAAATAATGCTCTTTCTTAAACATTATAGATTGAGTAGGATAGGGCGTTCTGTATTAAAGTTTAATCCCGTAGAAAACGGGGAAAAAAAAAAGGCAGCCAGACGAGATAACAACAAAAAAATATTGTTTTAATACTTACTTAAGTGTAATAAAAGGTTCCCTTGTTTTTTTAAATTCAGTACACAAAAATCTGTGTATATTCCTATATATTGTGAATTAAAATACTTTAACAAATATAACGTAATCTTAGACCTATGTAAGCTATATGATACATATGGATTGATTTATATATTTGCCTTTTATAATTTAATCCATCAGATGTTTTTTGTTTAGTAGTTCTTTAAAAAATGTGGGCGTTCTGAAATTACCAATTCAATGTTTTATGCTGAGGCAGATATACAGTTTATTTCTTATTTTTATAGAGGTTTAGCTAATTATAACAAGTGGCCGACGAGTTGTAAAAAAAGAAGGAGAAATGATTAAAGACGAAGAAGAGTTACAAAAACTTAAAAAACAAGCTGATCTATTATTAAGGGCCAATTTCAAAGGGCAAAGATTAGACTTGGGAAGTTTAAACCCTACATTAACAGAAGCTAAATATAAAAATCAAAGGGCTGTGACCTGAAATACTTGGGAACGTTTACAAGCAGGTATCAGAATGGCATTTGATTGTTTGGACAGACTATTGAAAATACTAGTTTAGAACTTGAAACTAGAATACAGAGTGTAATGTGGAGGATGAGTATTTAAACCTTACAAACAAAAATTATCAAGAGAAAATTGGTAACAACAATCTCAAAGACACAAAAACATTACATCTTCACTATTCATCTCCAAGTGAAGCTGTTTGTACGGTCTTCAAACTACACTTCAGGGAATATAAATTTCAATCCCTTACCACCCCTGATGAATAACCCATTTAAAATTTTGTGAGAAGATTAGAAACGAGTATTTTTACAAACTAAAGAATCATAGAAGAGCTGATGAATAATAAACTAAAGTCTTAACACATTGCCTACATGCTTCTCACTCCCCAACTGCCACCAAACAACCTGTACGATATTTGTGCTCCCAGAGACCCGTTATGATGAAATAGATTACGACGAGGTGGTTGTGGATACGGTACTATGCTTGGCTAAGGTGATTTTATCGGACCCGCATGACTCAATGCCAGGTAGGGCCTTATGCAGCATAAAACCTTCATTTCACGGACTGATGTCTAAGCTCAACAAGGAACTATGCTGTTATCAGTTAGTGAATTCTCGGTGGCTTCTCAGATGATTCGAGATGAGCAATTTTTAGAAATCTGTAACTTCAATTGTGTCTGGTTGCGGTAACATCTAGGTTTGCAGACTTATTTTCTCAGTCCGTCGATGACAGTTTATTAGTGGATTGAAAACAGACATAGATATCTCGGACTGTAATATTGTACTCCAAGATCGCGAGAAAGCTACAACCTATATTCAGTGGACATCTGTTGAAAGCATAAGCTTGCGGATCCTGTAGTATTAGAGCTTGGCCTAAAAAAAGGCGAGAAAGTATGAAGGTTAGCCGCAACACGATAACTAGCTGAATCATTCATTGAATTAAATCAGGTTTCAGCGAAAGACATTCAAATGACAAGAACAGGAAAACATTATCTCAAAGAAGAGTCTCACCTCGGCCCAAAACCTCTACTTAGTCCACGGTTCAACAAATTCAGCCATTGAAAAGCTCAAAGGAAAATGCTATCGTTGTGGGTTCACCCTCCCATCGTGCTAATTAGGCTGGTAGATTACATAGAAGAAGCAAATTGTCGAAAATGTGGGGAATAGTTGGACACATAGCTAGTGTTTGTTTGCAAAGTAAATCTCAATTACAAATGAAACCTGGACAACATCAAACTGAAAACAAAAGTGACTTGAATAGTGAGAATGAATATGAGATTAATGTAATTAGTGACAGAAAATAATGACATATTTATGTGTTAACATCAACATCGAAGGCAGGGGCATTACCCATGGATTTAGACACTGGTGCAGCTCTTAGTACAATGTCTTAAAACGAGTTGTTTTACAAAAATGTTGCCATCCCACAGAAAATATTTTCTACTAACATTGAAAAACTTCGAACTTATACAGGAGAAACCATAAAAACCGAAAAGGAGTAACATTTGTTAAATTGCACGTACAAAGACTCAGAAGTTTGTTGGAAAACTTTACCTAATTGATCAAAACGTTGACGCCCATATTCGGAAATGGACTGGTTGAGAGAAGTTAAATTTAGATTAGGGTGAGATTAATAGTCTTTCAACGAGTCAGACTTCAAATCTAGGTAGCTTGTTAAGTGAATTTTTTAGCTGACTTATTTGTTTCACACACGCACTGGAAAAATTGGTGTTATACCTGAATATGCGGACCATTTTTAGACTTTACTGATGGCGCGACGCCAATTTTTGTACAAACCAAGTCAAGTACCGTTTTCCCTAAGAAGTAAAGTAGAAAATGAACTTACGAGACTAGAAGAATGTTGGAATCATAACAAAAAGGTAGATCTTTTCAGACTGGGAAACACCATCGTACCTGTTGTCAAGCCGAACGGATCAAACTACGGATTTGTGCTGACTATTAAAGTGACTTTAAACAAGGTGAATCCAAAGACGCAAAACATCCATTACCCAGGATTGAAGAAATCTTCTCTCAAAATGAACGGAGGAAAATTTATTTTGTACCTTGGATATTTCTAATGCTTACCTCCACATGAAAATGGACGAAGAAAGTGCACACATGCTGACACTCAGCACCCATAAAGGTTATGTAACCAAAGTAAATCGTTTGCTGTTTGGGGTGAGGGTGAGCACCATCTCTCTGGCAACAATTCATGGACAAAAAACTTGCAGGGACTTTCTGGTGTACAATGTTTCTTTGACGATATTTATCGTTCAGGGTAAAACAGCTGAAGAATTAGTGGCTAGATCTAGATTTACGTAAAGTTCTAGAACGATTAAGAAGAAACAATAACTTAAAGATGAACCGAGATAAATGCAAGTTTTTTCAAACGAGTATCCAATATCTTGGGCATGTCATTGATGCTCATGGACTTCACATTTCAATAGAATGGTCAACTGAGTACAGGCTCGAGATGACACCAACTCAAGATACAAGTGGAGTTTTGGAACAATTATGAAAAAAAGAAAGTTCGCTACTGTACAAAGTTAAAATGGACGATGGGAAGTGTTTGGAGGAGGCATCATGGTTGACTAGCTATTGAAATGTGAAGTTTAGGGGGGGTGATATGATACATATGATTGATTTTAATTTTGCCTTTTAATAATTTATCCATCAGATGTTTTTTGTTTAGGTTTTTAAAAAATGTGGTTCTGAAAAATACAATTCAATGTTATGGCAGGATTACAGTTTAATTTTTATTTTTATATGTTTAATATGTTAACACTATTAATAGTGCTCTGAGGATTTAGAAACTTAACCTTACTGCTTGTTTTTCAAATCCTTAATGGGTATTGTGGGAAGCCAGATAGGAAAAGTGATGATCATCGTGTTTGAATACTTCCTTGTGTGCTTTTTCGCCACTATCAGTTTTTTTGTTTTTTGTTCAAAAATACTCTTTATTTTGATCCTGATACTGTACATAAACTTTTTTTTATTATTGTAGGTACAATGAGATAAGGCACCTTAATAGTTTAAAATTCTCATAAGTAATTTTAAGATTACAATTTCTGTATAATTTAACTTTAAAGTCCTCAGCACAGCCACGGAAAATTTGAGCACCCTATATGGCTTGATACCTTCCGTTTGTATTTAACCGTCCCATGTAGTTGGGTTGTTAGGCGTTTTAGCTTTATCGTTCCAGGGACCCGGATACAATTTCTGGTATAGGCGTGGATTTTTTACACAATACAATAATCAAAATAATAATCTGATCTATGCATTCAATAGATGTGGATACGCGATTCAAGGCTCGGAAAATCCCTTTTATTCATGTCCAACTTCGGAGCACTGTGAGATAAAATTCGTTGCTACATTTTTTCTTCCTGCGATTAGAATGACTGACATAATAGTTTTATACTGAAAAAATCGTACATTTTTACTCGTGTATATATGCTGGAAAATGTAACAAATATTATTAGCTATAGTATTTTGAGTCTAGAATTGAACAATAAACTTAAAAATGTTGTATTTGCTTTGTTTTCTATAACTGAGGGTTCGTTCTGCGCATGTTTCTGCTTGATTAAGATATCCCAAGAACGATTTGAGTATGGAACTTGAAAGTTTGCATGTCATTAGGACGTACAAGCCATCTATAGTTGGCTGGCGTTTACGTAGCATGTAGTTCTCGCGACAAATATCTCGATTTAATTTTTATTTGTAGCCTTTACCATTTGGCATGAACTCTTAATGTCATACATACAAGTGCATGGACTAGCCATCGGGTTTAATTGATTGCATTTAAAAGCCGGCTGGCATATTTTATCTTCTGTCTGCTTGGGGGCTCCAAATTTTACTATTTTCTTTCTGATTATCCGTCTGTCCGCAGTGCCATCTGGAGAATGAAATGACTTATAGGCTGGAAATCTTGCATGTCACTTCAGCAAAGCCTATTACACGAAACTTGGTTGGCACACAACTTACTGCCTTGTATAAATTTCTGTTTACAACAGCGTCTTTTAAGTTTTATACGAATGGCTATAAAACCTTTCATTATTTAACTTTAATTAGAATAGACTAAAACTTTGTCTAGGCCCACTGAAAGATAGAAAATCACTGCAAAAAAAGAAAGATGAGGAAAGCACAGATACTACAAGAAGGAATTAAAGCAATATTGCTTACAATTTTGTAGCCCTATACAATAAATTTATGTAAACACGTGTTCAATAACAAAATATATACAATGTTTGAATGAATTCAAAAATAGATTTCTTTTCATTGTGATTATTTTTCACCTTGTTTGCACTGTATATTAAATTAAAGTTCTCATTACAATTTTTTCATTCAACCACGTTTTCTCAAAGTCAAAATGTTGTCAAGAAGAAATTTGTTATTTATCAAGGACAATCACAAGAACGTAATACACATTTTTACCACTTACACTATAATATTCAAGCTGAGATTTTTTTCTAATTGATTTTGGTGTCATTGTAGTGTTGTATGAAAATTGTCTGCTATCTATGTATTAGGTGTCACTTACGGGTAAATCCCATTTACGCTGAAAACCTAAACGGGATAATCTTTTAGTCGCTATTATATAGTTTATGCTGTATACAAATATTGTCTGCCATATATGTGGCATGTATCGCCACTCGCGTGGTTACTTGTAATTGATGCTGAATTACATAAGGAGCAATAATTTAATCCTATTATTACTCGTTTTTATATTTATTTTATGCCTGTATCAAAGGTCAGCAAATCAAATCTAATCTAAATATTGTGGAGTGAATTGACGTCAGAACGGTCTACCTTCTTATATTAAATTAAATATTCTTATTGCTACACTATGCTTCTAATAGGAAGATAAACCAGTACGTTATTGTTAAGTTGGTATTGTTTTTTTCAGTTTTTAAACAAACAATAACAACTACGCCGCTTCAGGAATAAATATTCGGCATTGTTTAGTTCCCACCCAACCCCACAGTCCGGAACAAAAACTCCTGATTTGTCGATTTCAGCGGCGGTGCGCGGTCGCGGTGGGTGGACCCTCGTGTCGGGTTAGGATACTTGCTATTACAACGCTTTCAATGTAATGTCTGTCGTAATACACTCGTAAAGTCGTACGTTTACCAATCACTATTTTAACTCACTGAGTTAAATTCCTCTTCTAGTTTTTTTAATATAACACGATAAATATAAAAATGATAAGAACCCTTAGAAATAATATAAATCTGTTTACCGTGTTGTCTGTTTGCTTAGTAACCTGTCCTTGAACGCGTTCAGTTTAATAGTGTTTATTAGGTTCACAGGCCACAGAGAGTTTTATGGGTTCTGTAATTTTCATAGAAGGTTATATTGTTGGTTAGTATTAAAAAGTACTTGTGTTAATCCGTTACAGCCTATCATACCAAATAGATAACAAGACTACTCGACCCTAACCTCCTTAACCTCCCCCCAAATTTGTATAATTGTTTATTACAGATTTTCGTAAATTTACTCAAAATTATTTTATCGAATCGATATGCAAGCTAATTTTATATTGAACTTAACTTTTAATTAAACCTACACTGTTTTTTTATGAAAATACATGTTCAAGTATAACTTAGACAGACACGATAAAATTAATTTCTTTTTGAAAAGAATTTCAAATTCATCTTATCACTATTGAAATTTAGGCCTACACTTTTAATACGGTACGTGATACTCAATAAACATTGTAAACCACTATTTTTTATTTATAAAACGAAACTAACTACCAAAATAAAATCCTTCGTAATTACTTATGTGAATATTTCAAACGAAATACTGTGTATAACTTACCAGAGGATAACTACCTTTTGATCGTTTCGTTAATAGGCCCTAATTTATTCATTAAATATATTATTATAAATTATTGTTGTTATGAAGGTGGATTATTATTTAATTTAACAATAACTTTTGATTTCGAAATTTGCGAAGTATATATATTTTTTCTTGTTAAAATTGTGGTTTTTTTAAAATATAAACAAATGTAATATT
>NW_025786253.1:0-18437 GCF_021130785.1 Homalodisca vitripennis
GTAATATTGAAGTTCAAGTCCAGGAATGTGGCTTGTTTAAACTGCCAAACGTCTTTTGTGTGTGGTTCGGTAATTGTAGAGTAAAATTTAACTTCCAAATCCAGTGACGTCATAAGATGTGGGTTGGTGTGTCAAAACTACCCATGTAGTGACGGCACGTAAGAAACTCGTGTAGGTTTTTTTAATTACTGATCGACAAATTTTGAATATGTATTATATAAAACATTTAACAGCCTAGGAAGTGGCAATGCTAAACTTCCACAGTGGCAAGCTCTTTTTGGGCCACTTTTTATTCCAGAGTTTTTTTAAAAAATTCACACACCAACTAAAATATATTTTTTACATTACTCTAACCTAGGTCATGTTTGGCCATACTGAATTTCTTCGGGAAAGAGTTGAAATTTTTCATATTATGACCAAAATAAAATGATTTCTTTGAAACCTTGAATTTGACTTAATTCATGTGAAGAAACCAAAAAATTTTAGATTGACCAAACTAAAATAATTATTGTAACGTTTGACACTTTGTAAAAAATAAACAAACACATAGTTACAGAAAAATCCAGTATATAGCAAAAGGTAGAAACATATAATTACCTACAAATAAACAAAGCAGAGGAAAAGGTTTTGAACAATTTAAACAAAATAAATTTTTAAATTTTAAAAATTAAAAAATTTTGCAACGAAAAAAAAGCAAAAAAAGGTTATTGTTGTTGATACTGGTAAGAAAACAACCTAAATGCTGTAGAAATCTTTGCATACTATATTTTACTTTATGTAGAGAAATAGTTTTTCTACAAATCTACCAGATCAGTTTTTATTACAGTAAATTATATTATTTTTAGTTTTTATGTTTGTTGGATCAAACTTGAAAATGGAAAATTTTGTAACCCAGGAAAACCAGTGAATAAACAAACTAACACAAGATTGTAAAAAACAATGCCAAATTTATTACATAGCCAAAAAGATAGACAATGGTTATAATAATAAAGAAAATATATAGCTATATGTACAAGCCAAGAGGAAACGAAACAGTCACGTAGGCATACTCCAGCTAGTTTTGCCGCATACCGCGGGTGAAAACTTTAGGGTATTATTTCAGTTAGTACCATTGATTTATTTCATCGTAATGTTGATGATACAATACTCAAATGTATTTGAAATTTAGTGGTGAACGCAAACCTGTGTGCAAAACTAGGCGTAAAAATAATTATCCGGTTTTGCCTAGCAATAAGCAGCAATGTGAGGCGACTGTCTAAGACGTCGCTTGCCCACGTCACGGCGGCGTAAAATAGATACGTCTCCAGACGTTGCTTGCCACTGTAGAGGTTAAACCATGTGGCTTCGTTTTCCCAATACAAGCGAGAGAGTGTCCTTCCCGATATGAACAGCTCACCAAAGAAAGAGGGCTGGGCATTCGCACGAGCCAGTGATGGGGTTGACATCACCAGAAGTCATGAGTTCATTTTCTGACGACCCCAAAGTACCACATTTGAATTTATTTATGCATGTCTAATACTGCTTATAAATTTTGAATATCTTTAGTAGCTATTAATTATTAATTCAAAATTATTTCCAATGTAAATGTGACTTATCTTTGTCGTTATTAATTATCTTTAATCCTTCACATGTGGATTCAGTGTTACTTAATGAACCCCTGTATTTCCGCTTATCGGATCTTGCCGCGAACTATTTGAAAAATTGAATTATGAATTGAACTAATCTGTTACACAAGACTTTGAGTAAAACCCATGTTAGGTCAGATTAGTTTTAACTATTATTAGTTAGGTCAAGTTATAAACCTTTTAAAGGTGAGGGCGAGGGCTGTAATGAAAAAGATAGAAATGTGTGATAAATGGTGATAGACTCTTTTAAAGAATGAAGGACAAATATTTTATGATGCACAACAACCTGGACAGCCTACAATGATCATCAATGAACGACTGGACACAAAAAGTTGATGAGGAAAAATTCGCTCAAACACCAAAACAAGCCGCCATAAACAGGCACTTCACTATTGACGAACTTCATAATGTTAACATATATTCAAAACATTGGTAACCAACCAGAAGAAGAATTAATATGTTTAGTGTTTTGCTGCAAGCAACGAAAAAATTAGAAGAGAATGAAACATAAGGAAAGTTTTTGGAGAAAAATTTAAACACAACACCTATCAAACAGAAAAACAATAGTGACGGATCTATCCAGTCCATGGGAAAATTCTGACCTGAAAGGAAATGAACCCAGTTCAAGCTAGGAAATCTTCACAGGGTTATTTTTTAGCGAAAACACTCGACAAGTTAGAAGAGAGGTGGAAACCCTACAGCACAATAGTAATAATAAACTCAAGACTACAAAAAAGAAAGAAAATAAGAAAACTGAAAAATATTTCACCATAATGTTAGACCGTTTTTTATCAATATTAACATAGAGTTAGTAAATGATTTTCTACAAGTCAATGTACCTTGATGGTCGGCATCCTAACTGAACATACAGGAAGGTCTATCAGAAAACCTAAACTACCTTAAACCACCATAATTAACTGGAATACATCCTTATTGAGTAAGGAGTTACAATCTATGGTGTGACAAGATCTTGAAACAAACAATGCTGTCAGTTCCACTAAAACGGAGCACGTCACAGCAAAATCTTGTATGTGAGGCTGTCCCTCAGTTAAATTATCAATAAATAAAACAGTAAATTTTTTCTAAATTTATCCAAAAAACCTGATAACGATTTTAATATTGCCACCTAGATTCACTGGAACAAAACCTTCATTTATGAAACACCAACATGGAAATGGTACTGTCATTGTTAATGGAGAGACATTAATATAGACAGAAGTTATTCATAAAAAAGAAGGAAACAGTATTAAAACGTTTTATGGACATAAGATACATCAAAAGACTCCTTTTCTCCCCAACTGTAATTACTGTACATCACATAGCGCTTACATCTATTACAACTTGGTCATGCGCAATCTTACAAGCAAGAGGAAATTAATGTGTGTTGTTCCCTTAGATATTTTCATTGCTGATCATACTGGGCAGCCTCTGTACAGTTGTAATGCCCAGCCGTTGAGTAAAATCCTTACCGACAGACAAAAATATATGTTAACTATGATTTCAGAATTAATATAGTATATATTTAGTTGGTCACCTAATTTTTATCCATTTTAAAAGAAATTCATTTTCTAAATAATAATAGTTAATTTGACCCGTCACCCAAACTAAGTAATTTAAGGTTTGAGGCCCAGAAACTGGAATTGAATATTTATTGCAATAGAAATAGTACAAAGTTATGGAGCTTGGAATTGTGCAGCTAGCCTCCACCTTCGTTGCACTGCTGATACAAAGATTGCCTGAACTCCATGGCTTTAGTTAGCCTCTCACACAGGCCTAGTCCTTTTGATTGGCCACGGTCCCCCGCTGAGGCGGATGGACCGCCGGGCTTTGAACCTGCTGATGCGGTTGATCGTCAGTCAGCGTTTTCAAAAAATTATATGTAGTTAACATCTCCGGTTCCGCGTCCTCTCTATCTATGTAGTTAATGTAACATTGGTTTAAAAATCATCTTTCTAAATTTAATTTGTTTCTAAAAGTATTACTTGTATTTATATTCGTAGCATGAATTTAAAAACCGATTGTATTAGAGAGTAAAGATTCTAAATTAAACTTATTTAATCAAATCCAATCGGCCTCCACGTGAGTTAGTTCTTTTAACCTGATGTCTATAAGCATCGGAAGTATCTGATTGATTCTTTAAAGAGAGGTTTCAGTGGAGTTTAACACAGTGTCGGTTGTAAGAAATATCTAACACTTATAATCTCATTCCAACCATTCAAGTATATTGAGATTTTGGTGGGCTTCCTTAGTAGTAACTTTTAGTTACGTGTTTCTAGAGACTGTTGGGCAATTAAAAGAAAACTATTTCAATCAATATTTTTTAGGACTTAAAATCATTTCCAAATTAATTAAATGCATCGCAACATATTACTGCTACTGTTACAGATCACTGTTTCATCTGTATGTACAGACATTTGTAGTGGTATAAATATGCTCTTTACTTATCAACATATAATATTGTGAATTTGGTAAAGTATTTATTACAATCGAGGTTGAAACAAAATTAGTATTTGATAGCCTGACATAACCATCATATTGAGTTCTAGACTGGGGAGTCGTTGTTCAAAAATATTTTACGTGGAAGAAATTACATGTATTTCCAAAGCATCGGGTTTGGTAAGGGGATTGTAAGCGAACATTACCTATTTTGAGTGAGTAAATAGAAAAAGAGGTGGAATGAAATGCAGAGAGCGACATGGTAAATAAAAGATTGTTATATTCTTCTAGATATGTTCAGTCACCAAAAGCAAATATACAGGTGATTAGATGACTTAATTATTAGTCGGTCTAATGCAATGGTGGTGCATATTTCGTAGTTTGAAAGGGGAATTTTGTAGTTTGCTATACTCCTACACTTTGAATGTATCTGTATTGAGAGCCAGATTGATTAAGGAAACACTGCTTTTACTGAACCTAAGTTGAAAATTCATAGCTATTACAAATTACTGAAAACTGTTTATAAAAACAACTACATTACTAAGAAAATAATACAAAATTGTCTAACTTAACCCTTTGAACGCCGATATAAATTTTGTATTTTTTTACGCTCATTTAAGGTTAAAAAATTAAAATGAAAATTCCTTAAAGCTATTTTTTTTTATTCATTCCTAATGACTAATAACACACAACAAAAAATATAATAAGTTTTTACAAGAATGTAATACTTGCATTAAAATAATCACATTTTTTTTCATAATAATGGAATATTTCAATAAAAATCAAATTCAGGTTACAGAGTAATCAAATAGGCCCTACATGTGATGAAAAATATTAAAACTATGTACAAGGATAAGAAAACAAATAAAGTGTAACATGCTGATCTTGATTAGTTTATAAGTTCATAATAAGCACTAGAAAACGTAGCATTCCAAACTTTAGCAACAAAATCGTCATAATCAGAATCGTCTGGGTGATGAGCCTTAATTACACAACAGAAAAGAAACAATAAAAACTTGATTATAACACCTAAAACATGGTAACAATAACTTCTTACAACTGTTTGTATAAGGAATGACAACGCAAGAACACTTCGCAAAGGCACAATGCGTACTCCATTGACAGTCTGTAATGGCGGATAGTATTGTCATCGGCGTACAGACGGGAGTGGGATAACAGCTGCCAGCAACAAAACAATTTATTATTTACCTACTGCGGCCAGCTGACAGCTGCAACTAGATTATTTTGGTCAAGCCAGTACATTACTTAGTATTGTGGTATATATTGAGCTTGTAAATTTCAAAAACAGTAATAAAATATATTTTATCAATTGGCGGATTATTTTGTCTTCGGCGTTTATAAGACCTAAAGACATCGCAGATTATTCCGTCTACGGCGTGCTAAGGGTTAATAGCCAATTCAGTTAAAATTAATTGTTATGTAATAATTTTTATTTCATTTAAGCTGAATAGAAATTTTTAAGACAACTTTGGATACTTACTGCCATGTAATTTGTAATAATATTACAAATAATAAACTGGTCATACATATTATTTGTTAGTTTAAAATATTTATTTGCTTGTAGTAAAAACAATGTTTTTTTTTCAGAATTCAGCTATTGAGAAGGCATTTCTATTTTGATGTCGTTTCAAAGATTTACATTGCCACGGACTCATCGCCTGTGGATATGCAAAGCTACGAATTATGCTGTGATATGATCGATGTAGTCATTGATGTTTCAGGGATTTTATGGGTAATTATGTAGCTTTATTACTCACTTATTTCAAATTATCAAATATTATGTTTTAACGTTCTATATGAACCCTGACCCTAGACTATCGATCAAAATTCTGGTAGATATTGATTTTATCAAAGAATTTACTGATCAGCATGGAATGACTATCTGAAAAACAGATTGACAAAAGACAGTTCACTAAAATTTGTATTCATGCAAGACCTAATGTCATCAGTATTTTGAAAGAATGTTAAAATACAGTTGTTGGTAAATGTTTGATCGAAGAGGATAGGGTCCAGTTCAGTGTTCAGTTAACTTTGTTTACAATGACAGAAAAGATAGAACCCAGGAGTCTCACTGAAACACAGTTCACAGCGAGATCTGATGGCCAGACCGGGGAACTGCAATTAGCGAAATCAGCATATACATGTCACTTGCGAACTCTATTAACTAGTTCTTAATCTCAGTGAGACGTCTGGGTTTAGATTGTCTTGTTACTTTGTTAGTGGTTAATTTAACCTAAAAATGACAAAACATTTTTAGAATCTGATTAAGCTTAGAATTGACAATTAAATCACTATGTATGTGCGTATAAGGACTTTGCAAGCTCAACCCTTCTAACTTTGCCTTCTTATTCATGGTTTTATTGACAAATAGCTTTAAAACTTTAAATATTTGCAACAAAAGTACATTTTTCTTGTAATTGTAATTTTTTTTCACCTTCATTGAACAAAGTTTATGACAACAACTTTAAAAGAAAGAACTGCCTTCGGCAAAAAATGTTTTAGTTGTTCACTAAAAATTTCAGTGTGGCCAAATAGTTGAATATTTTGTCTAGTTTATGGTATTACAGTAGAATCTCTCATATCCGGCCTCGGTTTTACCACACCTCGGTTTATCCGGCCACTTCCCGGAGCCAACATCGAAATTTATTTCCCATGGCTTACAGACGTGCAGTTGGACGCATTAGTCCTCCCACGACTCTTGCGTTATCTTGGTGTATCTGTTTGTTTACATTTTCCTGTGTTTACTTTTCAGTAGCTGTGTTGTCCTCAGTTGAGCTAGTAGGTTTAACCTCTAAACAGTTCGTTGATTATTTCTAGTGCGGTTAGTACAGTACAGTACAATTGTTTTGTTTCGTCAAGTGTTGTGTATTGTGTTGCAGTATTGATAAAGGCGAATCTGTGGCGCAAAATATGTAGTGAACTAAACGTGGGAAAGAGCACGGTTAATGACTGGCGTCGTAATCGAAAAACATTGATGGACTATTGTACACAAATAGAGAGTGAAAAGGTTTTATCCGAACAGCGGTATTTGAGAAAAACTGCCAGTGATATGGTTTATGACGCTTTGTGGCTTTGGTTTTTACAAGAGAGAAGAAGGGGCACCTCCTTTTTTAGGAACAGCTTTAAAAGAGAAGGCTATGATTTTACATACAAAATTGGGAGTAAACACTGAGTTCGTAGCCAGTAATGGCTGGCTAGACCGCTAGAAAAAAAGACATGGAGTTACATTTGTAAATATTTGCGGGAGAAAATGTCAGCAGATGCACCATCGGCGAGTGAATTTGTGGTCAAACTGGAAAAGATGATACAACAAGAGAAGCATGTCCCAGATCAGGACTATAACATCAACGAGACCGGGCTGAATTTCAAAAGGTTGCCACAAAAGACATTCTCTGTTGGGATGATTCAAGTTCAGCTACAGGGTTTAAACTAAACAAAGGGCTTATAATGGTTGCCCTGTGTTGAAATGCATCTGGGGAGCATAAACTCCCACTTTTGTCATCGGTAAATCCAAGAAACCCAGAGCCTTCAAACACATAAAATGTTTCTGCTCTTCCTGTGGTTTATCGTGCCCAGAAGTCAGCGTGGATGGACTCATACATCTTTATTGACTGGTTCATAAACGAATTCATTCCTAAAGTCAAGAAATTCTTAAAGGAGCATAAGTTGCCAGAAAAAGCTATTTTAGTGCTTGATAATGCTGAAACCCATCCCCATGAACTAGAGTGTGGAAGATGCTCCCGGAATAATATTGATTTTTCTACCTGCCAATGTCACAAGTCTTATCCAACCTATTGACCAGGGTGTAATCGAATGTAATGTATGTTAATTATTAACCACTTTTTCTTAAATTTTTTATTCGTTTTACAAACGTGTGTATTTTTATAAAAAATAATCCCAAAGGAGACTTAAACACTACTTTTGCCTATATTGTATTAATTACATATTATTATTAGGTATAAATTATCTTTTTTATAATAGGTTGGTTTACTCCGGCCGAATCGTTATCCGGCCAGGGGCTCGGTCCCGTGGTGGCCGGATATTAGGGGTTCTACTGTATATGAGAAAATTAAAGTTTATGGTTATAAATAGTTATATTTACAGGATATTGAAACAATGTGCTGATTTTTGACAGAATCCAATAAAACATGAGTGCACATGTCAATGTTTTTTAATAAGTATAAAAATATAATTTCATACAATTAAAATATAGTATTATTATGAATAATGGAGTTAGATTATGATATTTTAGTGTAGTTTGGTTAAGCAGTCATGCAAACAATGATCTAAATCAAACTAAATTCCGAAAATAATATTTTGTACTTATGAATCCATATGATATCACTCATTAATAACAAAACACTAATAAATGACTGTGTACTTGATCTACACTACTAACATTTAAAAAACATAAGCTAGAGATAACAGTGCAGTAGACTTAAAACGTACAAATCAAATTGTCGATTTGTCTCCGAAGACTCTCTGTTTATTTAGAAGTCATGAAAATATTCAACCAGTACAAATGTTACAAGAGAAATACTAGCATTAGAAAGCAGTATAGACAGATAGTTTTGATTAACTGAGGATAATTCTCATGAGTCTTTTTCATTTTTAATACATTATTTACAGAATTACTGTTAGCATTGTTTGAGGAAATGTTTTAGTGTGATATTCATTCCCTCTGGTTTCACCTAATAATTAAATGAAGGTCGTGGTTGTCACTTAAGTGAAATAAACTCAAACTATGTAATATTGGCAAATTGTTATGTTTCTCTGAATCATTGTACATAATGAAGGAATATTTTTGAAAGAAATTTATTTTTCATACTTAACCTGTTAAGAATTTGTTTTAATAGTTGCAGGAAATACTGCAAGATTTTATGAAACATATGTTTTTCCTAGGCTTCAAGAGGATCCGGACTCTCCTGCATTCGACAGTCAAAGCTCAAGTCTGATCAAACTCAACAATGGCACAATCCTTTATTTAAGAGAAGTCAACCGCTTCCTAGCTCTAGTCTGCATATTAAGAGAGGATAACTTTGATAAACAAGGTAATTATTTAGAAAACAATATAATATTTGTAAAACATACAACTAATAGTCAACGGAAACATATAGGAAAGTTTTTTATTAAAGAGTGTGTTAAATTAATATTTTCAAATTGCATTAGTTTGTGTCAAGGGCTTTAAGATTAACACTGTAGTTCTAATCTTGGTTTTATTATGGAAATAATAGCCTGTGCTGCATAATTTGGTAAATTTTCAGATCTTTTCTTTAAGTTCTCTAAATATAATTGAAAAATTGAAACTCTTGTATTCCTCTTTAAAATTATATGTAATTTCATAATTATTCCTTGTTATTAATCTTAAAACTTCATCCTATAAAATATTATATACGTGGAAGTGACTTTGTGTGTTTTGCTTTCACACGTAAAAATTCAACATTTTACATGGAATATTCTTTGGTAGGTCCTTGTTATGAATATAGGCTTATTCTTAACTATCATACGCTTAAATTGAAGGATGGCCCGTGGAGGATGTCATAGAAATATTAAATGTAAGCATGGGTCAAGTGATACCTAATTTTAAAGAGCTCAGTTAGTAGAGTTGAATGCCACAAACCGTATGTCAAAAGATTGATCGAATCAAATATGGCGGCATGTAGAAGAAAACAAGTAACTGACCTGCTATTGGTGAATTCCTGTTTATGTTTTCCCCGGACATAGGCTTATCACTTAAACAGGATTTGGTAACATGCCTTATTACTCCACATTTGTCAATGTTTAGACTAGTAACTGACTGCTATTGGTGAATTCCTGTTTCTGTTTTCCCCGGACATAGCTTATCACTTAAACAGGATTTGGTAACATGCCTTATTACTCACATTTGTCAATGTTTAGACTAGTAACTGACTGCTATTGTGAATTCCTGTTTCTGTTTTCCCCGGACATAGCTTATCACTTAAACAGGATTTGGTAACATGCCTTATTACTCACATTTGTCAATGTTTAGACTAGTAACTGACTGCTATTGGTGAATTCCTGTTTCTGTTTTCCCCGGACATAGCTTATCACTTAAACAGGCCTTGGTAACATGCCTTATTACTCACATTTGTCAATGTTTAGACAAAAAACTTTATTTTTCTATTGGAAGTTAAAGCTTGATGTATTAAAACTACAGTTTTAAATTATGGAGAAAATCCTAATGTATATAATATACAACAGAATTAATCAGCTGTCAACCTGTTAAGAACATGTTAAAAACTACATTGTATTTTTGTAGACATAAGGTTATGGTGATTTAGTATTGTTCTGTTAAAATGTCATTCTGTGATTGAAATGTCTCTCAGTGAAATGGAAAGAATTAATTTACTTATGATGAGGATAGGGTGAACAGTACGGTCTGAAAAAGTTTGTCATTTGTTTAACAACACATTTCCCAACAGACCACCGATATTGAATTCTGCTGTATTAAAAACAGTAAAACGTTTTGAGCAGAGTGGCAGCATTAAAGATCTTCCAAGAAGTGATAGATCCTTTCTGCTACTTAATGGAGATAAAGCTTTAGAAATACTTCAAACATTTATCGAAAAGCTTACATCATCTATAAGAAATGCCTGTTTCTTATCACGATGTAAGTCTTTATTCAGTGCTGAAAGTGTTAAAGAAAAACTCATATAATAACCCGTATGAGATTAAATTAGTCCAGGAGCTTTCAGAGGACAATTTTGACTGAAGACTCGAATTCTGTGAAGTAATTATGATTAAGTGTGACCAATTACCTAACTTTTTAGCTAATGTTGTGTCATTTAATGAAGCCACCTTTACTCTTAATATATAATCTTCCAGTCTTTCGAGGACATACACGTGTGTCAAAATTCACCTTTCTAGGGACAACTGTATATTATTTAAGATATAGTTTTTTCTAGGGATTTCAACCCCATTTCATCCCTTATGGCTGTTTGTCATTCATATCTGTTGAAAGCATAAGACATTTGCTTGCCAAATTTCATCGTTGTAACGACATCAAGAAGTTAAAAAAACCATTTTTTTTTTTGTTCCAGGGGTTTCAAACCTATTTAAACACTTATGGATGTTTGATCTTAATGAAAGTGCTTTACTCTTTCTATTTAAGTCATGAGGTATATGTTGTATCAAATTTTAAACTTTTGTGATATAGGGAAGTTGAAGAATTAGTGATTTGTCGAAGTGAGTAAGGGCTTTGCGTTTATATAAGGTGTCCCGTAACTCTCTGGACAAAGTGCTCAGGGTCAAGACAAACATATTTCACCATATGAACATAGGTCTCTGATGCTTAGTTTCCCATATGTTTTGCATTGTCTGTATGAGTTTTTTTATAAAAAAATAATATCTTAAAAACTAATAAATTTTTATACCGAATTTGGCTCAAATGAACAAGGCCAGTTACTAAAAAAACGTATTTTTCAGTATTTTCAAAATGGTGGCTATTAAAACTTTTAATACTTTGAACATCTTAAAAACTAACATTTTTTATCAAGCATTGCAAGAATAACAGTTTTTAGAGGATTTTATGACAAATCTAATGACCAAAAAAATGATTTAAATTAAATAATAAATAATTTATTTAGAGCAGATTTACTGTGACAAGCCATAGCCCACATAGAAGTTCTCTGCAAATAGCCAACAATACAATAACTGAATAAACGGCCATGTCTTGTCACAGTAAATCTTCTCTAAATCAGTTATTATTTTATTATTCGATTTAAATCATTTTGGTATTATTAGATTTGTGAAAAACCCCTCTAAAAACTGTTATTCTTGCAATTTGTGAGAATAACCGCTAGTTTTTAAGATATCCAAAGTTTAAAGGTTTTAATGGCTGCCATTTTGAAAAATACTAAAGATAATTTCATGGTATTCTTTTCGGTGACTGGTCTTGTTATCATAAAGCAGTTGAGTAAAAAATTGGTAGAATTTAATTTATATTTTTTTAAGATACTAACTTTTTTTATAAAAAATACATACAGACAGACAGACAGATGGTAAACTAAGCATCAGAGACCAAATGTCCAAATGGTGAAATATGTTTGTCTTGTCATGAGCAATAATGTGGTATACCTTTGTTCAGAGAGTTACGGAACACCCTGTATAGAGATTTTTATGTTTATGCCGGCACAGAGATACTAATAAACAATTGTACAGGTGTGATCGACTACAACTTTCTGTGTTTCCGAGAGGCCATCCAACAAGTGTTTGAACTGCGCAAAGCCATCTCGAGCAACATTATTTTAAATAACCACACCGAAGCCATCACCTCATAGTGGATTTTTGCTTCAATCTACTTCATATTCATTTGTTAATATGTATGATTGATATTTCTTACTGTAAAGGATCAATTGTATATAATAGTTATTTTTTTACTGTAAAATATAACTGTATGTGTATCTGTATAAAGGAATATTGTAATCTATCATAAAGTTTTGTAATATATACATCAGAAAATGATTTCAAATCATTGTTATTTAGTGTGAAATGTTATAATAGCTATTAAAGAATAACGGGTTCATTAAAACATAATATTTTATAAATGTGATTGATCGTTTAATGGATATCAGTCCAGTGTAACAAATGTAGTTAAAATAATAATATTGTTATCTGTACATTATCATTCATTCAAAATGCTATATATATTTTGATTGATCATGGTTCTCATATGTTGAATAATGGAATTAATTGGATCAGTGGAATTACTCGACTGTGTTCCAGTTTAAGTGCCTATTAATGAGTTTGTTTTATGTATATTTTGAGTATTATTTAAATGCATGTTGTTCCTATTTAAGTTGGTTCTTGTCTAAAACACTTTTATATTTGTTACAGTGTTAAATAATAAACCAGCGTAAATATACTTGATTTGAATTGGTCTAAATAAATACAAGCAATTATATTATTATTTGTTTTTGTTTTCTATTCATATTTTATTATGTATTTGTATTTTTAGATGAGTTTCAATTTATCCTCTGTTGTATAAAATATACAAAACACTACTTTATCGTAATTTATAGAGTTTGTGTTTGGCAGAACAAAATTATACAGTGACCCCTTCAGAAATGTGGTAATTTTTCTCAGAAAAGTGTGGTAATATTTACCAATACGGATTATTATTCTTGACAGTGGCAAAATATAATGATCCATATGATATTACATAGACTTTGATCAAATATATTTCTGATTCCCTGTAAGAGGTTATGAACGATATAATGCGATATCATAAAAAAAACTTCTAGGATATATTGAAGAGATAAAAATAAGATAATATTTATAATTTTGGAACTACTTTGAAAAAAATGGATATTTTTCCAATTAGCTCTCTTTTTTGATACAGTAAAACACCATGAGTAATGCGTATCTCTTAGTTAGATCTCCCAACACATAGCAGCACAAGAATGCAAAGTTATTTCCTTATTATTATTCTCCCAGCTGTATAGATGTTAGATCTATAGGCTTTCCAATTTTAAACAAGATTTTCTTGGAAAGAGAAAAATTGTGTACCCAAAATATGTAAGTAATTAAAATTTTCTTTTTTATGCACAATCTCACAGTAAAGCCAAATTTGATAGTGGTGGTAATTTATTTTGTTGCATGAATAATGTTTATATAAAAAAAATTTTCATAGAAACATTTTTTAACATTTTGGATTTTTTATTGCCCAAAATTTAACTCTGCAGTACTTAAAACTTGGAAACGTATCTTCAATGTAACAACCATAAATCAATTTTGTAGCTGCTACTTCAAAAATTGTTTAGTTTTAACAATGAAGGGCTCAGTATTTTTAAACTGATTATAAAATGATTGCATATCTATTTTTACAGAGGATATGGAAAGTCGGTGGGGTAGTTAATTGCTAATTAGAAACTGTTGCAGGTGCAACGAGTGATGAAATAATATTTATATGTGAAATAGTGTGAATATGTGTCTTTCACACAGGTAATTGTATAAACAATGACAATGCACAGTGTCAACAGCTATAAAGATATAAATAAAACAACAAAGTAAATAAATGTCATCACCTTTCAGACATTTGTTTTACGAAATCAGAAAAAAAAACGATTCAAGACAATCTCAAGTATAACTTTAATAGCTAAATGATACTCTCTGTACTGGTCTATTTGAATGTTGAAAATTGTTTGCTTAAAGATTCATTCAATTTACAAACTTTACGTCATCGCTTTAGAAACTCTGCATGTTTTTTTTATAAAATCCGACTGAGAACTTCTTTGGTTTTTCAAAACAACTGAAAGTCCGATATCTGGTTTGTTATGATTGATTGAAAAATAACTCAGAAAAAACATTTTCCACTGATCATTTGCTACATTTTAAAAGTTGAAACTTACTATGTTTATTTAAACATTCACAATATATATACTTTCTCATCTTATTTTTCAACAGACCGCACCAAATTAAATCCCAAAATATTTAGCCTCTTCGGGCTATTTTAATATCTTTTGACACATTATGTTGGTTTTTAATAATATTTGACAAATCGTCACAAATAGCTTAATTTTGAAATGAGTAACGTTGCGGTAGATTCAGTTCCGCTGCAGTTAAAATATTGGCAGTCTATGGCATGGCCACCACCCAGCAGGGATCACTTCTGGATGGTTTATACCTACCAGTTGAACCCACCACTGGGCACAGCAAAATCCGATGTGCCACTTCAATCTGGGGCAACCTTATGGATGTCCAGTAGCGGCACATCACTAACCGCAAATGTTGAGATTCTGGGATTTCATGGTGCAATTCCGATAGGTCTGCAGCCTACTGTGGGAGGATGGTCTGTTGGAGTTGGTGGGGTGTTTGTTTTCCCTTAACCTCAGAGGCTCTTGTTAATCTGTTTCAAATATAACACAAGGTGGTGGCAACCCCGCTGCCGTACTTTGACCTGGAGAGGCTGGTTTCACAGCTGCCGCTCCCTATCTTCCGGGATTGACTTTTGTAGATGTAGTGCCCCTAAATTCCTTTCCTCATGAGGATTCTCGATAGGAGGCGGGCGGCCCCTCGGGGGGCCCCTACATCCCTAAACCTTACACCATCCTGAATATCCTAATCAGCTTTCCTGGAAAGCAGCGGCAAACGGTTCCTTACCAGGACTAAGTGCAAATTTATAAGCTTCTTTGGTCCTGAAGGAGAACAAAAAAAAAAAAAAAAAAAAAAAAATAAAAAATGGCAATGTGGCCACTGCTTAAATCGTGGTCATCTTGTATTCTGTTTGCTCTTCTACAAATGCAGTATTATTGAATGGATGTGCTGCAAGCAATGAATAACCTAAGTTATAATCTGCTGATGAGCATATGAGGGATACTCGTCCCAGCTTATACCAGGCAGTATCCTGAACCAGATGTCTGTTTGATTGTATGCGTAAAGTTTCTTGGTTAATTGGTGGGAAACGGTGAAGCATGGTGGCACCGAACTCTCTTTAAAATTATTGATTGTGAACCAAATTTCCCCTACTAGGAGAAGTGGTAATTTTTGAGCTTGTGGTTCAAGATTGGGCTAAGTTTAAGGGAAGTACTTCTTATATGAACTCAGAAACATAAAAGCTATGGACGCATATAATAATTCATAGTAATGTGAAGAAGGAGATTTGATCTTGAGTGTAGCTATTGGCACATATCTTTCCAATTTTATTACTGGAAAGGTTTTATCCTCTAAAACTGGTAGATAGGAGAGAAGGTGAACTGGAAGCTAAACTCATGCAGTCACATTGGAATCAGCCACTTCCCACCATAGATGCAGTCGTTATGTGGTAGAATAGAAAATTTTAGTTAAAAGATTTACTAATAAATTACTTTTATAAGGGTTACAAAGTGGGAGAAGTTGTGTGATAAAAAAATTTTAAACCAGCACACTCTTATAGTTCTACAGAATTTTAAAGGAGAAAAAAATTATATTTTATTTGTTATCTATAAGTTGACAACCGTTCAGTACTTCCTCCATAGAAAGCTGTTCCAAAAACAAACTTTTTATTGTGTGATCTCTTGAATAAGAATTTGTGTTATTCGTCGTTCCAGTGCTTACAAAACGCATTGACAACAGTTTATTTATATTGAGCAGTATTGGCCACGGCTCACTAACCTACTTAAATATAATAATATAAGGATATTTAAAGTGTTAACGAATCAAATAAGTCAATAAATATAAAAACAGGTTAAAAAAATGTATTTACTTAAATCAAAATCTCTAACAAACAATTAATCCTCTATGAAAAACTAGAGATCCACAAATAACAATATAAGGTTATACATACATAAACACAACAAATTTATGTATTAAATAAAATTTAACAAACACTTATTATAAAACGTTAATAAATAATTAAGTAACATGTTGCACAGATATAAAAATAAATTTACTTAGTTTAAAATTGATCAACAGACATTAGCAAAAATTCATTTACAAGAATAAAAAGGATTGTTGAAGTTTAAACCATCTTTATATAAAATTTTGTGTTTAAATATCTTCACTTGAATTTTTTCATTTGTATAAGGTGAATAACCTTATTGTAGCACTTTAAACAATGACAATATACAAATGTGTACTAGAATAAAGATTTGATTAGTCTGTGGATACTTCAAATTACTTGCCTTTATTCATTGATTACGGGTATTGTGGTCATGAATTTCATTTTGTAAAATTTTAACAAGTATGATTCTTCAAAATGGAAAGTAATCAAATCAAAATTGTTTTTAAGAGTGCATTTCAAAAAAAGCAGATACAACTGGTAAAAATTACACATTTGCTCATCTCTCCCTTTGAAAATAGTAGACAAGTCAAAGTTTTAAATTGGAATTTTGATTCAACTTATTTTTGCATGGGGGGCCCCCCCCCCCCCCCCCCCACCCCCCCCCCCCCCCCCCCCTCTGCCCCCCCCCCCGGCGGCCCCCCCCCCCCCCACCCCGCCCCCCCCCCCCCCCCCCCCCCGTACTCATAATTCTACTCTGGTGGACAAACCAGGGTGCTTATTTTTTGTATTATGTATACAGATAAGTAATAAATGGATTAAAACTAGATTTAGCTGTTGTAAACAAATTTGACTCACCTTTAGTTAGGATAGATGTGTCTATTGTTTCACAATCTAAAGGGTCATTTTAAAGAGGTTGTTTACTTGCCAAAATTTTATTTTTACCCTCTGTATTTTTTATTGGGCACACAACCTCAAATCTTGGAAGTAATGTTTAAATTGATACTTTTTCCTTATTGGTGGTTATACCACTACCGCCAAAAATATTAATGTATTTTATCTTTCTTAGAAACATTACGAGGGTTAGTCTAGATTTTTATTTACACAACATACACTGTTCCTGTATTCACATATATCATTGAGAACACTGTGTTATGCGTACACGTACATGTTAAGGATAAAAGGCCTTGTGTCAAAACTACTGTTCTCAAGTGAATTCTTGGGATGGAGCTAGAAATTGGGGTATGTATCGATGAACCTGTGAATGCGGATCTTGATAATCCATCACTTCTTTATTTTTTCAGTTGCAGCGTAATAAATGGAGATTGTGGCAACTTCCCCACCTTGTACATTGACTTCTTTTTTGCCAAAGCTGAAGGTATTAGATGGTGCATAGGTTAGGTCTCAATATAATATATACATAATAAATGTTCTCAGTAATAATATGTGACAGCATTGTTGAATAATAATGAACTTTGTTTGAGAATTAATTTACTTTGCTTGAAACGCTTAAAACAGTGTTATATGTGTATTTAAGCCAAGTGCAACCATTACTAAAAGAACTTGAGGCACCAGCTGTATGAGGAAATGACCTTATATACAGAACCGACAATAAGAAACTACGGTAAATCTCAACAACACTTTTCCCTTCCTCATTATATTTTGAGAAGTAGAGTTTTATGGGACCTTAAAATTTTTCTTATGTACTTGATTATTCTTAAATATGCAATAAACATACAGAAAAGTATAAAAAAAAAAAAATCAATTTTTTTTTAAAAAGAAAAATAAATGTTTTTTTGGATGCGTTGTTAAGTTCAAATTAACCATTTTTTTTAAGAAACGCAATTAAATTGTGGTAGCTTATATTACATTTAAACTGCATATTTTGTAAATGCAAAGGGAGAACCAAAGTATTGTGAACAAGTGATCATCGTCCAATGACTGGAACTGCACCTGCTGATCAGTAACAAATTTCTGATGAGTTCCTGTTTCTACGGTGGGTTTACATACTGATTGGGCTTATACCTGTCAGCTGAACCAAAACCTATATAAAGCAAAAATCTGATCGTGCAAATACTTGTATCTGAGGTAAACCCAATGGATGTCCGGGAGCACATTAGTAACTGAAAAAATATCAA
>NW_025786254.1:0-17487 GCF_021130785.1 Homalodisca vitripennis
GTACAAGCTCAGTACATAATAAATGCGTTCATATGGATGCACAGAAAGGCAAAAGGGTACGTCGGAATACGTTAAAGTAGTCTTTCCAATCATCACAGATTCATTAGGTCATTAGTACTTTTCTAGTCATTTTACATTTAAGTCACCATATTTTAGACATTATAAACCAAATTTTTTATTATTGAGATGTTTTATATAAAATGTGATTCGGTTTTCATTCTATATAAATAATATTCTTTATTTCAGCTACTCTTTTAATAAGTGGGTCTGATCAGCATAAGCTTTCTATTTTTAAAATTTAAAATTGGAAAATAGTACCTGTAGTTAAATTTTAGTCAAATTTAAACCATTAAATCTAAAATAACAATTCAGAGTATTAATTTATATATTTGAACTTTTAATTAAAAAACTTTAACATTATGATTTTTAAATAGTTGAAAATAAAGGTAATCGTTTTCTTAATTCTAATTTTAATCTTGAATGACTCATTAATAACAATTGATGTTTACTTCAGCTCCATTATTTCGATTTTTCATCATTGGGGAATCCCAGCATCATTTTCATCGTGTGTTACCCTGTCTTACCTTTTTAGGCGTTCACTTACAGCTGAAGGCGTTGTTCTGTTTTCAATTGTTGTTGGGCTGATTTCGTAACTTCAATGTGTATGTATTTCATACAGATACGCATTGATATAAATGGGAGGTTCGGACCTACCTGGCCTAAACGGCACGTGCTAACTTTGATGTCATCTATTTATTTCAAGTAACTTAAAGATCTCACATGGCTGGGACTGGGGCCGAGAACATTTTTCTCTTTAGTAATTATTTGCATGGCTTTTAGGCATGAATTACTAAGAACTTTGCGCCCTCAGATGTCTGTATCCGAGTGGGACACGTGAGAATACCGACTAGAATGTTACGATAACAAGGCTCAAACATTGTTATAATCTCCATACTTGGGCGTCCGCATTTCTCTCACAGCATAAACAATCTTCTTTTTCTGTCACAACATGTATACCACTCAACTCGACTTAACTTTAAATAAAATCAGCTTGTGTTTATCTTATATACCATTATATTCAATCATTATTAGGGAAGGAAGATGAGAATGGTGATGAATGGTAACGCCAAAAAAAAAAGCAAATTATTTGTTTTTGTTTCAAGTAGAAATAATAAAGTCAATATCAATTCATATTTGCTTATCGACATTTTTCATCTAATTCTTTTTGAAAATCTGTTGATTTAAATTATTTTACAGCATTTCTTTCGGGCAGTGTTTGCTGGAAACGATAAAAAATTGCTTCTGATCAAAATTTTTAAAATTTATCATGTGGATATTGTAGAATAGTTTTACTATAGCTCTCACGTACAACAAAAAAGGAAATGGACACCCCCTATTTAGATTAAAATTCGTGAAGGATTTAATTTTCAAAGGCAGAAAAGCTTTCACAAGGGATAAGGAATCTTTTATTTATTATGTGATTTTACGCTTATAAATAAAAAAATACAGAAATACATTTACGCGTATTGTTTATTGGACACACGGGAGATAAAAAAGTACTATTGAGATTGGATTATTAGTATATTGTTGTACATATTATAATAGTCATCAGTGTTTGTATTACTGTATAAGTAAATGGACGTGAGGTTGTTCGATAAAACAGATGTATCTGAGAAAATCTTCCAGGTAAGAAACATTTTTAATGTGAATTTGATTTGTGGATGTTTAAATTATTATAAACATTCTAATTCTGTTCGTTATAATCATTATTTTTTCGATTTATAGAATAAAAAAAAACTATTTAAGAATAAGTTGTTAGACCTTTCAGTTAAACCATTACAATAATAAAACCTGACATTTGGAATAAGCAAAAAATTAATGAGTTTCAGTTAGGAACAAAGACTTTTACTCTCATCAAAGGAAATCTGGACACTCTTTGGTAGAGGAAAAGTTTGTAGATCTTTTGCTATCAATATATTTAAGGGATAATCAATCCCTGTCTACTTCACCAGTTAGCTGATTTATCTATTTGGAAAGCTTTATTCTCATGTTATGATAAATGAATCAATGGAAGTTGTGCAGCTGTGGCACATCACGTTTTTCCGTCAAATATTTACGTTCTTGGCGTGTTACTATTCATTTTAAACATTATAAATATCCCTACATAAGTTCTAAATTAATACAAGAATCTCAATGAGCAGGGATTAACATAATTATTAGTTTCTTTACTTATTGTTGTTAATGCCCTTATTTTTTTTTAAATAACTTCTTTCTACAAAGCCGAGTCAACGAGTTACAAATATCAAAACATTTTATTCTAAACATAGTAACATGCTGTAACATGTTGCAAAAATTGAAGGTATTAAATTTGTATTTTACAATTAGATATTTTAATATTGGATAAAAGACGTTTGGAGGATTACTTTTACAAAGAAGGCAGTTTTTTCAGGTGTGAATTCTTAATTTAGGTGTTTTTATTACGAGGAATAAAATATTTACATTCCTTCTAATAAATTTCTTCTACAGTTTAAGAATGCAAGATAATAAACGTTTTTAATGGTCAGGTAGATATCAAAGTTAAAATTGTAAATACGATTACTTTACGTCATAAAAACAAAGTTAACGGAACCCTGTGTTATGTCGGGAAAAGCACAAACAGAATAGCCACGATTGATTGCAGCCCCAGAGCAGACACCATAAGATTGACAGGAAATCCCGCGTCATTGTGGACGGCCTTTCAGTGGTTTGGTGGCGTTTCACAAACAAAGCAAGGACAAAGCAGGCAAAGTTTGTTTCTCTGTAATGGGTCCATCACTCTATATTATTTGCATGTACTAACACTTTCCATAATATAACGTATATAATTTTTGTACTGTATCTTTGTAATGTATATAATATAATAACCTGTTCTGAGCAAATATTCTCGAGAGGATTACTTAAGTCAAATCTTACCTTAGTGTTTACATCACAATTTTGGTACCATTTTACAGATAGTGAATTTTACCGATCATTTCATATTGATGTTTTTAGCAATAAATAATCATCTTCCTCAAATAATATGAGTAAATATATATTGAAAAGAAATATAAACCTTATGAATTAATAATATAATCTGATTGATATGAAGCAAGGGCAGAAATTTACGAATGTGATATTGTTTATAACATGTGTTAATTAGTTTGTATTTTCACTAAAGGTGTACATCAAAATAGATCATACTTCAATTAAAAAGCGACATATTAAATCTGAAAACAACAAACTGACGATGAGGGCTGACATTTGAAACATGCTGCCATAACCAAAAATCACAAGAAATTGGATTGTATTCTGGATAGGACGTAGAATCTATATTATTTTATTTTAAAATTGTATTACTCCAATACAATTGTATTACAAACGTACAACTTTTAGAACTTACAAATATAAATAATCATAATTTGTATTAACTTAAATATCAATTAATTGGTGTTAAACTTTACATTCTAAATAAATGAAAAATAAGTAACCTTTGTTTTCTAAGGAGCACTTTAACTGAAAGTTGAAAATACTCTCAGCTTTCATATGATCCTACATTCACAAATAAGGGCCTGTCTCTGGTTTCCAACGACTCTCACAGGCATAAAGAGCAATCATTATTATAAAATATTCTCATACATTGGATTTCTTAACAGGGTCATTTTTTCAAAAGTCATATTTAATTATCTATCTATTTTGTCATTTGAGGAAATACCAACTGTTCTTATTAAAATGATACAGTGTTTTAATTGTTCTCTCTCATACATTATATCGAGAAGAATAACATGATTATGTATAAACTGAGTTTTGGCATTATCTGTTTGCTACATTTCCACATTTTTAGAACATTGTAGTGATTAGTATCGAAACTGAACTTTAGGTAGAATAGTGTATAATCATAAATTGTTTTTATTTTCCGTAGAGGATCATCTATGCCATTTTAAATTGAGTTTATCTAATGAGTGTAAACTTGTTTTTACACCTTTGTTTACATCCCAAGGAACTGAACTCTTGACCTCTTTGTTAGAAAGTCATATTCTTACACCTAGACTTTGGTGAAATTCACATTTTGTAATGGAATGCATTTTAAATGGAAGAAACAACCCTCGATTACTCAAACATTCAACAGTCTTCCAGGCCGGGTAAAGAACTTCACTTTTACCACAATTATAAAATTGGCTTGTATATAACACATATTTTTATCCAGTTTTGGAATGCTTAGTAAATTGTATTTTATGATTTTCGTAAAAAAATTATCAATCAATCCTTCTCTTAACAGGTATTATATTATGTAAGATAGTACTTGGTAACATTAAACCTATACGTAAGCCAAAGAATTGTTTTTACACGTAATACTGGCACTCATAACGATATTTACGGACTAACAAATTATTTTTTCTCACTTTTTTTAACTATCACCAAGTTTTGGTAATATGTTATTTGGCAAACTTATATACAAAATTTGGTTGAGACTATAAATGATTTTTAGGATCTTAGACAACGCAAGTAAACATTACAATACAACGTATTTATATTTTATAATATGTGTAATATTATATTAATATATGTATAATATAAAATTATAGTAAAACATTGCAAACATTATCAATCCTTCTACATTACCTTCATACGCAGGAATATTTTTACTCCAAACGTTAAATGGAAATGTTAAAATGAACGTGCGATGCGTGACAGCGCGAGTGAAGTGGTTGTGGCGTAAAATTTACTTTGAACAATCAGAGTTGTTTTTTAAAGCAGCAACAACAACTTGCTGAAACTCTTGTAAAAAAACATGTTTTCATTATAAAACGGTATTTTCAATTTCAACCTACTAACGCGTGTGTCTGAGTTGCCATGATTGCATTTTCAATTACTAAATTTATATGATCTAAAATTTATAGAAGAAGAACTTAAAAGAATCGAGGACAAACGCTGGATACTACGATTATTTTCGATAAATTTTGGTTAAGGTAATATCGGATTTTACGTATGGAACTACATAAAAAAATGACAATGTTATTGGTATACAGGCAGTAAATTTAAGCAATTGGATATAAAGATATCTTAAGGCTAATTAAAATGTATTATCTTTGTGTGAAGTTTATTTAAAATATATATTATACTTGATTTTTAATGTAAATACATTTTAAACAATATATCACTAAAATACCTAATCGATATTTAAAGTATAATTTGTCTGATCAAAATATATGATATGTGGTTTTAAGGTATAATGTTATATTTCTTTGTTTACTATCTGTGTGTCTATTTTTTTTCTAAAACTATATCATAAAACTGAAGGTATAAATTTTAAACTTTGCAAACTCTTGCCTTAAGACCCGATAAAACTCATATTAGGTTAACAGTATCAACTGAAATATTCTTTGGAATATTTTGCTAAAATTACCTCCTTTACGATTCTTTCAGCCATTGCAGGTTTCGATTAATTATATTTCAGAACATTCATCGTGCAGATTGTTTATTTTAGCACCCTGTTTAGATAGGGGAATTGAGCATAAATAATTAAGGAACTGTTCAAGGTTATTCTCTTCTCAGTTTAGCGATTGTACATATATTTTTACTCTGCATATGAACATCGCTCCTTTTCATAAGTAGGCTCTTTTGTTTTTAGATTCAATGAATGTACAACATGGCACTTTTTCGCCAATTTATGTCGAAATATTATTTTAATTTAAATCTTCTTTTATATAAAGAGGTGATATTGATTTTCTTCTAATGATATCAATGAGGTCTTTATATTTCAAAAATGTGTTTGAGAAACATACTGTCAATGGTCCCGACCTCACTTACGGTCGCCCTAACATACATATGAATCAAACTGTAAATGCTTAGTTTAGAATTTTAGCAGAGCCAAAGAACCCCGTGGGAGTGGAACTGCTGTACAGAATCAAAACGATGTTCTGTTGTACTTACCACCACAACGGCTATTGGTTCAACTTTAACCATTTAGAACTCAGCGTCACCGCCGCTCCGCCCACGCTACTCTCTCAGTTCTGACTATTCAATCACGTGCTATCGATTCGTGCCCAAGGGCATAGGATTTAAACATTATAATTTAGGACGTTGTTTGGTATACACATACAGGACAAACTCGTTTCTAATTATACTAGCTGTTATTGTTTTATTTATTTGAATTTATATTTTTTCATGGCCGACAGTTTTGTTTCGAGCAATCATAAGTTTCATATCGACGATAAGGTCGAACTTAAATTCTCTGTTCTCATATTAACTGGAACAAGAAAAGGTTTTTCCTTTGCCTTTGTTGGTCATCGTAGGAAGCTTTCACATTCATACTTCCCGTATTATCGACCCTGTATTACTGTTTAATAAGAAAGTCCTTCCATTGATTACGGGGACAGTCAGAATAAATGCTTAAAAGAAGATTGGCCTTTCCCTTAAACAATAACAATAAATAAAATCATTCCAAACAAACTCCAATAACCAAAGGTATACATATCCCACGCTTAAATTTATTGACATCCAACTAGAGTGGTGTATTTTCACAGGTAGAATCAAATTAGTTTTAATTTCACCCAATACTATTTAGGTTTGTATTAATTTTACATACAGTATAAAAAAAAATTTTTGAAAATAAATTTGCTTGTGCTTTAAAAATATTAACTTTCTTGAGCCCACGTAATTACGTACGATTTAATAGTATGTACAAGATTATAATAGGACCTTTTACTTTTTTAAATTTATAATTTCTATCTGATCTATATATCTATATAATATATGCAACTACGAACAGATCTGTAAGGGAAAACAAACCTTGTAATTATCCAGATTCGTTCCATTAAAGTACAATGTTAACAAAATTTCATAAATACAAATAGTTTCAAATAATAAAAAAAGTTCCGATGTTATTTACGGGGCAAGGGGAAAATAATAGTTAGATAACTAGTCTAGGCGGGGTTATAGGAAATTTTCCAGGGGTTCAAGAATTAATGTTAACTATTTTAGTTATGGATGGGTATTTCTAATCACATAGCCACGGCGGAAGAAAACGGATACCTTAAAAAATTAACTCTACATCATTACGTTAACTGCAAATATAATTTTGTAAAAGTAAGAAATAGCATAAATTATTCTTTTTAAAGTAAATACAAAAAACTATGCTATAGGAGATTTTTGAATTAATAAACTAACGTTTATTTTAAAAGTTTTACAAATCTAATGATAATACTGAAGGGCTGATGTGTTATTTAATACGTCCGTCTTGGTCTGTGTTTAGATTAGGTATCGTACCCAATTTTTGATAGGGTGAGTTAATATCTTGATTGGAAGATGTGTCGGTAATAATGTGCAAACAGGCCCAAGTCGTATGATTAATTGGTTAAATAATGAATAGTTAATGCAAACAAAATTAAAACAACCGTTTGTAAACAACATTTTTAATCCAAAAAACGTGGGCAAGAAAAAACCGATATTCATTGTAACACCGAATTACCAAAAAGATGCCGGCCTTTAAATTCAATACTAGCTATTCAATAGCCCCCCCCCCCACCCCCCACATAATATTGGTAATTCAACTGCAGATGTCATAAAGTAAGCACAAAGGATTAGATTATCTTAAAAAATATGTTAATTAGGTAAAAAAAGCTGAAAAAAGTAAAAAATACACTCTATTATACTATGGCCAACGAAAGCGTCTCTAAAAATACTACATCAATAATGTAAGCGTTACATAATAAGCAAAAAAAGTAAATTTAATTACCATACAATACATAACCAGATTTTTTGGGTCTCTACTATTTTGCAAAACTAGGTAAAACCAATATTTTAAGCCACGAAACCTAAAATTACCATGCTAGACCAATGCTCTATGGAATATACACATTTCTGACATGAAAAACACACTTTCTAGATACGCCAAACATGCCATTAAGTAATATATTTTCGAGAAGATATCGTCAAGGTAAGAAAAGTAGCCAGAATGTTTGACATGGAAAACAGGATATAGAAAAAGTTATTATAAAGGCTAGAAACTGCCGGGAGTTACAAGAAAACAAACGTATAACAGTTACGAAAAGAGTATTTTAGTTTCCAAAGAGTTTAATTTATTCTATGTTCAGTTCATCAGACCTATAACGATTACATTTAATATAATTGTTTATTTTGCAATAGGCATACTTAAATTTCATAAAGTATTTCTGAATATAAACTTTTCACTCACTACTATAAAATTATCATTTTAACTTATTCTCCCACAAACTACGCTGAATAATTTTATTTATGAAATGGTATCAAGTTAAATGTACTAAACCACGGAAAGTGTTTTTACTGAAAGATTTCGATTTTAATTTTTCTTAGGATTAAGATTTCTCTACTCTGGCCTGAATCATCAATTTTTATTAAAATCTTTGGATTCTATTCAATAAAATATCGGTTTGTAAATACTTGGAGCGGTTATTCAATAAATGTTCAAGGAGGTTACTTATAACAAGTAGTTTCTGTCATACAACTTTAATAGTACTATTTATATATATATAGTACATATATTTAATGGATCGAGGAGATTAGAATATATTTCAATAACGATTGATATATATCAGGGATTGTTGTCTTGAGAATTGCCATCGAAGAAGGAATATTGTCGTTGGTAACCCTGTTCTTACTTAATAATTTTTTATGAAATTGCATTGCTAAGTCGCAGGATGAACTATCTTGAGTATTATAACATTCTTAGTAGTCAAGTGAAAGGTTCATTTATTTGTTTGGAAAATACTCCGTGTTATATAAAAAGACTTGAAAACAACTTTACCAACCAAAAATTTTGTACCGCTTTCTAATCGTTAAAATTGGCTACAGGCCAAAAACATAGCCATACACTTTTGAATGTACGTATGACATCGGAATCTATTTACTATTCATACAAAACTTTATTTATCCTTTTTTCATTAAATCTGATAAATATGTATTAACACACAAACTATAACAATCTCAAATGTATTGTCAGTCAGAACATTCATTATCAGGCTGCTGTTATCATTTCTAACAAAGTGAAAGAAATACCTAACTGTAATCTCTGGATGTAATTATACATGCAAGGTCACAAATAAATCATGAAAAAATTTAATATAATTGTGTCAAATAATTAACTGATTAATACTGTCATAATAAACTGTACCTAAGCATAAGGTTCTCATGAGTAATATAAATTTGTTGAATAATTAAATATAGATTTACTTTTATGAGAATTTCCTTTTCTTTCATTATTAAAAACCACCACTCTTGTTTTAGAAAAAACCGCCATCTGACGCAAAGTACACTATTTACTATTATCCACTGGTCAGTTGTTAGTGATTGGTTATTAGTCATTAGTGTTTGTTTTATGATGTGCGTGTCTTAAGGATAGAGTGGATTGAGTTAACACACATCATAATCGCTGTCATCCCTGAGATATTACGAGTCATAACGTTTCTGTATCATATTCTCCTGTCTATATCCGTTAGTTCACTACCAACGTTACTTAATTATCTTATAATTGATCTTAATTAAGTAATTAATAAATCGTATTAATTTTTCGTATCTTTATGCGCAGTTATGTATGAATAGCAATATGACATGATTTATATTTAACTATAAACAATCATGTAATAACAAATAAAAAAAAATGTTTTCACTTACGACAGTTATTGATTGCCCAAAATCTGAACTTGAGTCATAAGCTAAGAAACTGTTAAACCTGAGGAGGTTAATATTGTTTCCGCCTCCACAATAGTACCGAATAGTGCTAATCCTCGCTTTACTGTGATAAGATAAGGCAGGTCCCGCACATCTTATCAATTACCGTATAGGCAAGGACACTATATATATATATATATATATATATATATATATATATATATATATATATATATATATATATATATATATATATATATATATATAGTGTCTTGCCTTTCAGCTTTTTTACCTAATTAACATATTTTTAAGATAATATTTTGTGCTTACTTTATGACTCTGCAGTTGAATTACAATACTATGAATAGCTAGTATTGAATTTATATATATATATAATATATATATGTATATATATATATATCAATATGTATTCTGTTCATGTAGAAATAAAAAACCAAATATTGGTAAACTCTTTTTATAAATTTTCGTATGTCAGCATACTTCTTCAGATAACAGTGTATAAATATTTACAAAATTAAATAATGAAACTAAACTAAATACAAACAATATAAGTAGATATGAATATGCCGGTTCTAGAACCACTTTTGGGGACAGACAGAAAATCAATGTAAAATACTGTCCATTGAACCATAAACAAAATCTAATAAAATCTAACAGGAAACGCACGAATGTTAAATAACCGAATCTTTAGCTGTTTTACTGTTCAATGTTTGCTTCTACATTTATAAGCTGTTTTAATGATAAAATCAAAAAATCTTAATAAAAAATCTTTATTCTACAAAGTTAATTGTAACACAGTCTTTATCTTTAATAGTCTTCTTTCCAGTAACAACCAAGTGTAATTTTTCATTTTTGTTTAATTCTTTAATCTTTTTTTCATCCAAAACAGTTAAAAATCTGTTCGGCATAGTGTACTTTACAATCTTCCAACTCGGCAATTATTGTTCATCCCGAACTTATCTTTCATTTTCTCCAAATTCAAGATTCTATATCTCTTTTTTTCTTCCAATTCCACTAATTTCTTATATTCTTTGAATCTTAGTTCACCAACCTTATTCAACTCTTGTAAAAGCGCTGCCATTTATTATAGAAAAAATCTTTTAACTAAATTTAGTTAAAAGATTTTTCTATAACAAATAGAACAATCTGAAAACATTTGACCAGAAAATTGTGCTGATTTGTGTCAAAAATCACTACTTCTCAAAATTTAATTTTACAAATTTTTGCTCTTTAAATAGAAACAATCTGAAAACATTTGACCAGAAAATTGTGCTGATTTGTGTCAAGTTGTCACAAAAATCACCACTTCTCAAAATTTTAGTTTACAAATTTTTGCTCTTTAAATATGGAGCGGAAAAAAGATAGAGTGCCCATACTGCAAAAAAGACATTTTTGAACATCACTATACTCGTCATTACAATTCGAAAAATCATTTGAAGAACAAAGAAATTTATAATAAAGAACTAAATTATTTGAGGACTTGGGCTAAAGAGAATCAAATCGATGGTCACGAAAAGATGTACAATATAGAAAAATTGCGTGAATTAAAGAAAAGCTTTAAGGAAGATAAAAAAGATCTCAATCTATTTAATGATGAAAAAATTCAATCAATCGCTGAAAAATTGTCCTTAGAAACAAACGATAAAACTAAGTCTGAAATGATCGAAGAAATTGACAAAACTCTTAACGAAAAACCTAAAAATATCATTGATGTAGAAGTTTTATCCTCAATACACGGTCTTTTCAAGCAATACATTTTAACGGAATTTAAACGATAAGTTCATGTCAATTTACAAATATCTATCAATTATGAGGCCAGAGATTAAAAGTTTAATCGAAAAAATTTCAAGAAAACCGTTAAAAATATGAAGGGCTATCTACTCTTTAGAATGCGAATACGAACGAACTTTAGTGAACGGTGAAACACAAACTTGGCCAATGTACTTTACTATAAAAGCAGACGAAATCTTCGACGTAAACGACTTTATTACTAAGCAATTTAATAAATTAACACATCGAGAACAGACAAATCATCCAAATAAGGGCTCTGGTTGGACATTAAAACGTTGTAAACAACTGATTTTGAGCCTTAATAAACATGAATTTATGAACGCAGGGATCATATATCGATTTACCAAAGGAAATCAAAGATAAAAAAGCTTGTGTAAATATTCAAAAATAAAGATGATTATTGCTTTATTTACTCTATCCCGATGCGCTATTGAAAAACCCGAGACTCATGTTGACAGAGCAAAACAATACGAAAAATTCGTGAACGATGAGATATTTTCTGGATTCGACTATCCTATGTCTTTAAAAGATATACAATTATTTGAAAAACGAAGCAGCAAAGCAAAGTACAAGTATCCGAAAATGTCTGTAAATGTCTATACTTTTGATGAAAAACTACACATAGTACCGTTGCAAATTTCAGAAGTTTATGACGCCAAGTTAGAAGTTGATTTATTGTATGTTAAACAAGATGATAAATCCCATTATGTTTTGATAACAGATTTAAGTAGATTAGCGAGTTCACAGATATCAAAAAATGCTCACAAGACGTTCTTGTGTCGAAGATGTTTAAGCCATTTCTACAAATATAGTGCTTTATCAGATCATTTAGAAATTTGTAAGCAACATGAAGTTTGCAAGCCAATTATGCCGTTTCCGGGTCAAACAACTAAATTTCCAATTACCAAAAGAAATTTAGCCATCCGTACGTTATTTATATGGATTTTGAAAGCATATTAGAGAAGATCTCCCACATGCTGAAAAAACAATCCGCAAAAATCGACTACAACCAAGATTCAGAAGCATATTCCTTATGGTTTTACTCTATATTTAGTGTCTAATGTGACCAATCGTATGTACAAGCCGATATGTTATCGAGCAAAAAATGAAGAAGAGTTGCCGAACGTTCCTACAAAATTGTTTGAAGAGCTCAATAAATTATCGAAGTACATAAGCTAAAAAATATAATTCAAAGAACATGAAGCCATGAAATTGACTGACGAAGAAGAAATTTCGTATCAAAAATTCAAATCTTTGCCACATTTGTCGAAGAAATATCGTATCAAGACACTGAAAAAACTTTAGGGTTTTTACCAGATAATTGGAGTTCTGCTTATGATGCATTCAAAAAATGCAGAGATCACTGTCATTTGACTGGAAAATTTCGAGGTGCAGCTCATAGAATTTGTAATCTGAATTTGAAATTTTCCTCAGAATATTCCGTTTTCTGTCACAATATGTCTAATTACGGATACGCATTTGTACATAAAAGAATTGGCAAAACAATACGGTAATGTTGATTTGATTGCAAACACCGATGAACGATATATAAATTACTCCTGTAAATTCTGGATACGGGTATGAGGTTTGATGGTGACAAACCTAGAAAGTTCATAAAATTCTCTTTCGTAGACACGTTTAGATTCATGGCGTCATCTATCGAAAAATTAGCGAAAAATTTAAAGAAAGAAGACTTCAAACATACAAATCATTTTATACAGGATGGAAGAATATTGAATGAAATTATAGAAAGACAGCCAAATGACAAAGAAGAGATTTTTAAAAATATTGTCAGGAAAAGGAATATTTCCCTATGAATTTATCGATAGTATTGAAAAACTTGATTACAAAGAAGAGCTGAAAATTCAAGATTTCTATTCACTCTTGACAGATGAGAGCATATCTGAGAAAGATTATCAACACTACTTAAATGTTTGGAACAAATTAAAAGAGAAAAATCTGGGAAATTATTCTGATTTGTACAACATTCAAGATGTTTTATTGCTCGCTGATATCTTTGAAAATTTTAGGAATATTTGTTTGAATTGCTATAAGCTTGATCCAGCACACTATCTGACTGCTCCTAGTCTTGCTTGGGATGCTATGTTAAAATTAACGAAAATTGAGCTTCAGCTAATTAACGATTATAACATGTATTTAATGATTGAAAAAGGTATTCGCGGAGGCATTTCTCAATGTATTAAACGATATGTTAAAGCAAATAACAAATATTTGAAAGATTTCGATAAGACAAAACCAGAAAGCTATCTGTTGTACGTCGATGCAAAACAAACCTTTAAGGGTATGGGCTTATGCAAAATTTACCATATAACGATATCAAGTGGATGGATCCTAAAACGTATACAACAGCAGAATGGTAAGAAACAATTTTGGAACTCAACTGGCGACGAAGATTATGGCTATATTCTTGAAGTCGATCTAGAATATCCAACAAATTTACACGAACATCACAAGGATTTACCTCTTGCTCCAGAACATTTTAAAAACAAACTTTGCACAACTCTACTGGATAAAACTGAATACGTTGTTCATTCGAGAAATTTGAAGTTCTATTTGGAACAAGGTATGATTTTGAAACATGTGAATAGAGTTATTGCATTCGATCAGAAGCCTTTTATGAAAGAGTACATTGATTTTAACACAAACATGAGAACCAAAGCTACAAGCGACTTTGAAAAGGACTTTTATAAGCTGATGAACAACTCAGTTTTTGGAAAATCTATGGAAAATGTGAGAAACAGATGTGATATTAAGCTTGGAAATGAAGAATTTTCAATGAAACAAGCTAAGAAAACAAATTTCAAATGCTTTAACATCTTTGACGACAACTGTATAGCGAGTCACATGTACAAACAAAGGTTAAATTTAACAAAACCGATTTACATAGGATTTTCAGTTCTCGACCTCTCAAAATTGCTAATGTACGACTTTTATTACAACAAATTAAAGAAGTTTGATCCAGATTTGGAATCTGTGTTACATGGATACAGACAGTTATTTCCTAGAATTGAAACGAGATCCTTTTAAAATTATTAAAGAAAATATAGAGGACTTTGATACGAGCGATTATCCAAAAGATCATGAATGTTTCACTACTAAAAATAAGGAAGGTAATAGGGAAATTCAAAGACGAACTAAATAGCGAAGTTTTAGAAGAAATTCTGTGGTTTAAGATCAAAGATGTACTCGTACAAATATTAGACAAAAATCAGTTAGGTGTAAAGGAATTAAGAGAAGCGTTGTAAATAAAACAATAAATATCGAAAACTTGAAGAAATGTTTGTTTGAAGATAAAGAAGAATTTAGGGAGATGACTGTAATAAAAAGCTATAAACATGAATTGTATACCATCACCATAAAACAAGCTGGCACTGAACGCTAAAGATGATAAGAGAATTGTCCTAGAAAATAAGATCGATACAGTACCGTATGGATATAAAGGCGAAGCAAAATCTGATATATTAGACGAAATTAAATAAACTTGGAAACTTTGAAAATTGAGAAATAACCGGAAGTTTTTACGAATATGAATTGAAAAAGTCAAAGCTGTAATTTTTTCTATATAAATGGAGGCCCAAAAGAAATGTATAAAGTGGTCAAGAATTTAAAGATTTGTCGAAGTTTTTTCAAGATAAGACTAGAAAAGATGGATTATGCTATTATTGTAAGGATTGTAATAAGAAATATAGAAAAGAATTATATGATAAAATGGAAAAATTAAACTTTAGAAGAGAAAGAGTGCACACGGTGTAAAAAGGTTAAGAATATTTCAGAATTTTATAATCTCCATTATAGTAAAGACAACAAACAAGCATATTGTAAAGATTGTGCTAAACAAATCTTTGCTAGACCAGTTCTTTGCGTATGCGGAAGAGAAATTCAACATTTCTATAGTCTTAAAAGACATTTACAAACAAACTATCATAATTCGAATGTTTAACATTTTCATCGTGTAAATTTAGATATTCTATAAATCAGTCGAGATTCTGCCATATTTGTAGTAAAATGATTTCCGTTGTATAAAATATTCAAAGGATTCTTTCATTTGGTTGTAGAGATTTATACTATTTGGATCTCCATGTCTTAATAAAATTTTATTTTGGGTAATCAATTTCAAGTTCTTTCAATCTTTTCGGTATTTCTCTCTTTTGAGCTCTGATAACGTTAATAAGGATATTCCCACATGTGATTCTTCTTAATTAATACAAAAACATGGTGTTTTTTCTTATCAAAATTTTTACAAAACAAGTTCTGGTTTCATTAAGTCAATTTTTACACTTTGTTTTGCGATTATTTCCGTTTTTATTTCATCTTTAATTTGCAAGTGTTTAACTTCGTCCTCTAAATATTTAATCTTGTTTTCAAGTTTGTACTCACCAAATTTACGAATACTTGGCAAAACTTCTTTTGTAACCCAATTTTTGAAGATTTTTTGCCTCTTTTTTATGTGATCTCAAAATTAAAGAATAAAGTCCAGATTCATTGATAAAAACAGTGTCAGGATGAAGATTGTTAAGGGGCCATTCAAATAGCCCCTTGTTTTTTAAGTAAAAATATTGAATTTTGTCATCATCATCAACATTTAATTTAATTGCGTGTTTTGTTTTTTCATAACCTAATATTTCACAAACATCTTTAGCCTTAAACCAGATTACATTGTTTTCGTCAACAATCGTTACAATGTCTTTGTTATTGAATGTAGGTCTACAACTGACTCCATTTAGATAGAAAGAAATTTAACTAGTTACTTGCAATCTTAAATATATTGTTGTTTTACTCTCATTTATTTAATAGATTTCCTTCAGAGTCTTGAATAGTCAGAACGATTTTTTGAATTCTTTTAATATTTTTTCTAATTGGAATATAATCGATTTCATTTGGTTTTTCACTGATTTTTGATCCATAAGCAACATTTGGGAAAAAAGTGTACAAAATTTCAGATTCTTTGTGTAAATGTTCGGTATGATTTTCAAAAATAGGTTCAACGAGATTGCAGTGCACTTCAATTAATCAAACGGTCTAAATTTTGGCGTTTTATTTCCTAAATATACCTGATTTTGGCTCAATAGTTTCTTGAACAAACCCTAAACTAATTCTACAATAGCATTGCTGAAAAACATTATTTCCTTACTGGTGATTTTTTATTTGAATCTTTATTTAGAGAGATAATTTTTTTTGCATTTCAAACTATGTTTTCGTCAAAGTGTTAAAGATTTATCTGATTGTTTGGAAATGTTTTCAGATATTATTTTTAAGGGGAATTTTTTATTTGAGTCGAATAAGAAGTTATTACCATATCTTTGTTTAAACCATAGTATTTTGTTGTTATGTTCTTCTCACTAAAATCCTATGACAATAAGGAGAACCTTTCACTTAATATTTATTACAAAAATTGTCCAGAATAAAAAAACGCGCTATAAAACCGATAAAATAATTTGATTCTTCCTCTAAGTGTTATTAGGGCATGTTCCAAACATGTTTAAAACTAATTTAAGGAGCTTTTCTGAAAGTCAACTTGAACAAGTCTTCATTTTCGCAAGCGTTGCTTTCATAGATTGAAAATCTTTATTTAAATTGGGATGAAATTTTTAACAGCAAAAAAACAGATCAGATTAAAAAACTTCAAACGTTTTGGAAGAAAATATGAAAGATCAACCAATCAGTATCTGTTAATTGTTGGTTCAAGTGGGATGTGGAAAACAAACTTTGTATTATTGAATTCTTTACTCTACAATAGGTTGATTCCGCTTATTCACAATTTGCATTGTTCTTTAGTAAATCTTTGTAGAATCAAGGACGCCTGATAAAAAAATTACAAAGAAAGATTTGAAAATATTGGAGTAAAAACTTAAACAAAAAAAATTATCTACATTTTTTCATTATGCTTCCAGAGGACAATAGTTCATTGACAGCGAATGTTAAACGACATTCTTTAATCGTTTTCGATGACTGTATTTTAGAAAATCAAAGACGTTATTTTAAGGAATATTT
>NW_025786255.1:0-15292 GCF_021130785.1 Homalodisca vitripennis
CCATTAACTGACCTCAAAATCTTTCCAAAAGAGGAAGATACTTGATGAAAAAAACAAATTGTTGCTATATACAAACAAAGGCCAGGTGGTATAGGAGTGTACAACCTATCAGTCCTTTACTACCTTGGTACCAAGATATGAGACTTAGCGGAAGGGAAATAGTAAAATATAATCAGACTAAGAATTGGACATGTAACAGTTAACAAAACCTTCATCTAATGAAACTTTATTTCACTCCTCTGTGCTTAAATTGTACTGCAGGAGTAAATGATACAGCGGAGCATCTTCTAATGAAATGTCCACAATTTTAATATGCAAGAAACACATCGTTTTCCAAACAAATTAGAAGAATACCTGATAATGATACCTCAGAAAAACTCAAAAAAATTTTATCTAGTTTTCATGACAAATTATATAAGGAAATAAATCGATTTCTGACAAACCCATAAAAAGAAACATAATATGGCATAATAGTGAAAATAATGATCGGAGGCAATTTAATAGCAGATGAAACCAGTGCAAAACATTCTTTTAAGTGAAAATTGACTTCCTGGTGTAATGCCAAGTCAGCCGTAAGGCAATTTAGGTAACAAAAAAAAAAAAACAAAAAAAAAGTTGAGTGTTTTTTTTTTTTTCAACACGTCTCTCTTGTCAATTTTTCTGTCCATGCAAATGTATAGGTTATATATTTGAAATTTGTTAACTGCTTCTTTCGGTCTAGGCATCAATATATGTACTAGATCGATTTGATTTCAACGTTGTAAACGTTTAATTATTAGTTTTAGTTTCTCAAATATGCTTGAAAATGAGGAAGATTGGTTGTATGATTCAATTTCAAGGGTAGCCTAGCATAACCTAGATCAATTATATGGTACAACTATTCCCTTTAGAACTAAGCCTGTTATGAATTCGGTATTCCTTTTCCTAATTCCAGACACTTTGAAAAAGGTTTACCCAAAATCCCAGAGATTTACTGCAGTTTATCTGCCATAAATCCCAGCTCTATTCTGCTCAGATTTTACTTGTTTTTTCAATCATTTTTAAACATATAGTATGATTCTTTTTATTCAGCATAAACTATACAAAATTATAATAAATGTGAAAAAATATTTGTAGTAAATATTCACTTTTTGCCACTTCACATTATTTGTTGTTTTTTTCTGTCAGACACAGCAGAATCAATTGTACATTCTCTATGCCCTACCAGAGTCAACCGCTCTGCTAAACCTGAGAGCTAAACGCTCAACTCCACCCAAGGGTTAACCTACCTATGTCAGGGTTTACAACCTTACCCAGGAAAGATGCTAAACCATTTTTGAGAATTTGTTTATATTTTTTGACTTTTTTTTCGAAATTAAGAAAAACAGTATTAATTTTGATCAAGTAATTCTGCACATGTCAAGTACTTTCTCATTTGCGTTTGCAAAAATGGCGGCTGCAATATAAAGTGGCCACCACGACAAACAATTCATGGCCACAAAATATCAATTAGTAATACCTAAACTGTCGAAGACTAAAAAAACTTGAACATTCTAATTATTTATACTGTTTATTAATTATTGGTAGCTGTTTTAATGTATTAAACAATAGGTAAAAATATTGTTTAAAATTAATTCATCAAAGTAATTTTGCATGTATTTGAGTAGTAACCTGAAACTACAATTCCGTTCAACATAGGTTATTTTGTATCACAAGCTATGAGGCATGTCTATCCTTAAAAATAGTATGAAGTAAATTTTTACACTGCTTTGTTTGTTACATTTAATAAATATACAACAGATATTTTTTAACTCTCGCCATTAAACTATACATTTTTCAGAATATAAAATATAACTATAGAATGACAATACGGGTAGGGTACGATAAGCGGACCCGGTTTTTTATATCGAAGAATGTAATCATCGATACCTAATATTCGCATCTCAAATCTTAGAATATTAATTTGATAAAAAAAGTATCTATTGTCCTCAATAACAAATATATGTTTTAAATTAAAATGTGAATTTAATATTAACAGTTATCAAACAAATTATATTATAACTATAATAGGAAGAAACTGAAGATGACAATATTTGCTCCTCTCACGGTTACATTTTTCTTTCCCACAAATTTCACATAATGGGTTTTTCGGTTACGAGTCCTACATGTTGAAGCCACGAAAAAACATGTCTTAATCATCTTTCAAAGCAATGTCGTGTAGTTTTCTAAAATTGAGTGCCATTTTTTTTTAATAATAAAATGTTACTTATGTAAAATTGAAAATATAACCTTCTTGTATTATTTGAAAGTGTTTACAGCTGTTGATATAGATTATTTCAGTTACCGTAATTGTTCAAAATAATTAATGAGTATCGATTGGTTATATCGATGGTTATGGTTTAAAAGTAATAATTGTTTGCCAATTTCGATGTAGAAAACCAGGTCCGCTTATCGTACCCTACCCTGAAATACATATAACGTAATTGGGCTCTTCATTTTGATTTTTGATTGTTCAGTAGCTTAGATAATCAATTAGAAATATAAATGATTCGATTGCTGTGGTTGGCCGCTTATTAAAACTGCAGCCAAATCAACAAAACTGTGAAGTGGGTCTTGTAAACCTAGTACCCATTTCACTTTAGGATAGGTCAGTATTTCTTAGATTCTTCAATATTAGAATATTTTTGACTTGTGTGTGTTAATGAGTGTTTTGGTTATAATTACATTATTGAATTAATTTAAAAAAATATTGTTACCTATAAATAATACAAAACAGCTAGCAATAATTAATTACTGTATAAATAATTATAATGTTTTAGTTCTGTGAATAAATATTTACAAATCTCATGTCACAGGTATATTGTCGATTTTTCTAATGGAATGTGCTTAAGAAGTTAATAATATAAACAATATTAATTAAGTAAAACTGAGAAAAAGACAAACTTATTTTTAAATACCCAAAAAAGGTAGAATTTTCTCACTTGAAAATCTCTAGTATACCTGTACATCCTGTCCAATTATATTGTCTAATTACATTCAGTAATGTAATTTTCAACCAAAAGTTTACTAAGCCTATCTAACTATAAACAGTCTTAGTATTTTATTCAGGAGCAACTAAGAAACACTTGCCTAACTCCTAATTACCTGACTGTCATGCACATGGGCTGTAGTATAATAAGAGGCCAACATTACAATAGACATTAGATATTGACTCATAGTGATATTGTAACAATTAATAAATTGACACCTGTGTTTATTTTTTGTGTTTAGTCTAAGCCAGTGGATAATGTATAATAAACTATGAAAAACTTACAACATAACTGGACCCGCAACAAAAATAAATAAGCAAATAACATTCAAAATTAAAAAAGATTTGATATCAACTGTGCAAGAGAAAATAATTATAAATTTATGTTAAACAAAAGACTAAACATATAAAAATAAACATAATTTTAAAAACTTATAAAAATAGTAAGAATGGCTATAAACAGTTTTCTAATAACAATTCATTAATAAGGGGCCGTTCAAGTATTACGTAAGCAGATTTATTGCAATTATTTACCCCCCCATCCCCCTTGTCAGCAAAAGTAAGCAAAGCTCTTACCCCCTCCCCCCATGCTTACGTAAACATTTGTCAATTAATGTATTGTTTTTTTTAATTTTTATAACGTTATAATTATAATTTGAAAAATAAGAAAATAGATTTAGGATAGAGATTATATTTTACTGAAACGGTATTCAACATAGAGTAAAGGACAAAAATATTATATCTTACTAACATAACAAACATTATTTTAAATTTTTGGTACATATATTAAATTCAAATTAACAGTCTTCAGTCCATGAAACCCGAATCCATGATTCTAAGTTTTCGATGACATTTGGATTGCTTCGATTGCTGCTCAGTGTTGTGAGTCTGCTCGCTTTCATCCGATTTTGGAATGTCTACGTCATTCTCATCGAGCCATTTCAACATCATGTTGCTCTAAAATTTTGAAATAATGCACATCAGTTCATTAGCACGACGAGCAGCGACTCTTACAGGTCTAACTTTCCTATCAGTGTGCGTGTTTACTTTCTTATGGATCTTTTCGATGTGACGATTTAGTGACTTGACGGAAGCATGATAAAGACCACGCGTTTTGCATGTTCGACTTGATAGCCCTCAATTGTACCGTCGGACAAAAATAATCGTATGGCATTTGCAGGAAATCTTTGAGTGAAGCAACTTAAGCGTAGAGCTAAATTGACTGGAAGATTAAGAAATTGCCCTCCTTCATCTAAAACCAAGTCATCAACTGTTTCTTTTAATTTTATAGGTGGTGGAAAGAAACCTGTTGTCTAGTAATCTAAATAGGCCACTTCTTGGACGACAGCATTCTGTATTTCTACATTTTACAATTTGGAGCAAGTATTGGCTTTCACGCACATGTTCTGAATACCATTTAATGTCTGGAAAATCAGGAAAGATCTTGTTCACACTGCCCCAACATATTTTGCATTAACATTATAGCCATCAATTTCCATTGAACTCCATACTTCAGCTAATACATTTCCTGCAAATTCGAAATTAGATCTTTCTAAATGTTCATCAATTGTAACGCCACGTTAATCCAAATGAACCCAAAATGGTCATGAGGCAATATTAAACCAGCCAGTTCCCGACTAAGAGGAGCCATTCTGCGCTCTACTCTGTTATACGCACTTCGTTCCGGGAGCATTGGTAGCTAAAAACAATGCATCGAGATCATGTCGCTTAAAGTGTTGTATAGCAAAACCCTATGACTTTTTGATAACGCGGATTTTCATCTGGCCCTCCATAAACCGTCATGATTACCACTGGTTTTACTAGTCCATGGTCAGTTTTAGCTAATGGCCGAAACTCTTCAAGTTCGAGAAGCGTCTCGAAATCCTGAGCATGAGTAGATTAGCAGTACATGAACTATGCTTTCCACTTCGAATAGCGATGTATGTTGGTCCAGGAATATCCAACGGCTTGGCGGTTTGTCCTAGCATATTGGAAGTGATTTTGATACCAGCATAAACTGATGGTATTAATTTATGACGCTCAGCGATTACCCAATAGTGATCAGGCAATTTTATTCTATATTCCATGTGCATTAGAAGAGGTGCTGTGCTTATTTGCTAGCAGTTACGCCAATAGGGACTCGAGCTTTATCATCTTGAGATATGAAAAATACTTGATCTGGTCCTAGTATGGATTGCTATGTTCTCTAAATAATGGATTGATGTTTCAAGCGAACTTGCTATCTAAGTGGCTCTTGTGGTGATCATTTTGAGCCCGAATGAGCTTAACAGGGACTGTCGATACATGTCTTCGTCCCTCTGCAGAACTAGATTTTCTGGGAGGCAAACAAAGATATGTCCCACGGCGACTAAAGTCAAATCCCATTTTAACGTAATTCTTGTGTGAGTTCATCAAGAGTTTTTACGCTGCGAATTGATTCCGTTCGTCTTCTATCATCTGCTGCACTCCCAAATAAAGCTATATCCGCGATTGTTTTCAATAGTAAAGGTTGATTGCTTTCAAGATTAGGACGTCCCACTGAATCCCTTAGAGATAGTCTTTTTTTCATTTCTGGATTTTCATGACAAATATCTTCTAACTTTCTTTTCATACCATCCCTGTGTTTCTTCTGGGCAACTGCGTTTTGAACCTTCCTGTGTTAAAGACTGTTTTTTTGCTGTTTTTATTTCCTCGCGCAACTTAATGATCTGTTTATCAACTTCAGCACGGCTTGGCATAGTAATCTTTGGCAGAATACAAAGCATTCAGATTTTTTTCGAGTAAAGCAATCTTATTTTTCATATCTTCCTGAGAAGGTTTTGGTCTCTGTGTATCTGCATTTTTATTATAATTTCGCATTGCTGTTGTGATTCATTACCCCGGTTCTTATTTTATCTTGTTCCTGTTTTTTAATATTTGAAGCTGGCTGTGGAATTGTGTTTTTTTCTGCAGGTTTACAGGTTGCCTAAAAATAAAAACTTTCTGTGGGTTCTGCTAAAGATTCTCTTATTAAGCTACATAAATACAACGTATGGCAATATATATGGTAAATACAAAACCCTATGGCGTTAAATCTAATATCTTTAAACGAGCAATTCGTCTTCCGGTCACAAAATACAGGGTGTTATACTCTATGTCAAGTAGGTATTTAAAAGAATGTAAACAATCTTGATATGTCTTTTTATTGAAATATGCAATTATAAAAATCAGATATTTGTAAAGGTGCGTACAGACATCGCGAGGCTTGCGCCGCGAATGGTTCGTCTCGCATACATCAACCTAAGGCATGGCTACGGCACATGTATACGTGCGAACCATTCGCGGCGCACGCCTCGCGATGTCTGTACGCACCTTTATGTACTTACAGAAAAGCAATTTTAATATTTGTTGAGTTTTTAAATGTAATTTCAACAGATTTTACACAGTTTACAATTTTAAACCACATATTTCAATAAAAAGACATATAAAGATTGTTTACATTCTGTTAAATACCTATTTGAATAGAGTATAGTTTTCTGTAGATATATATATATATATATATATAATATATATGTATAAAACTAACATCCTGTATTTTGTGACCAATTGCCGGAATCAATTATAAGAAATAAATCTAGATAATGAATATTACCTCTATACTTTAAGAGAGGCCATAATATTTTCTAATTAGCCAAGAGAAACTTTTTGGCGATTTCTAATATTTCTAGTAGGTATTCATAGGTACCTAAAATGATTTCGTCACTCACCTTAGAAAAAAAATGTAGTAGATTGGATTTATTCTTAGTCGCCGCTGGCAATTCTTCTTCGATTCTCTTAGATACAATAATATCTAGTTTCTTGTCGGATTTTGCTTGTAATTTGTAATTTCGCCACACTTCGTTAACTAACTTTTGTACATTTTGTAACTTTCGTACTTGTATGAGATTTTTTAAAACTTTCAAACAATTTTTGGTATAACTTGGATTTGTCTATTTGAAACGACATCTTATTTAAAACATTAAACTTTGGCTAATGGAATGAATGGTAACACAAATGTTAACGTGCTTTACTATGCTTACAATACGTCTACTCGCTATAGCATCCAAACGAAACAATACACTGATAGAGGAAATTTAGACAAGTGAACAGTGCGCGGTAATTCCCTTACTCGGTTCTAACGCGAGTAGGGGAATTACCGCGCACTGTTCACTAAACGTATGTATTACTTGCGGGAATCCCCGAAAATGCGTTTCGTTTTCAAGCAAAGACAATGTGTAAAAAGCAAAGACCCATTCGTGTAAAAAAGAAAATAACTACCGATGACGTAATCATCATCTAGACTCCCCTACCCCCCATGTCATCCAAAATAAGCAAAAGCAAAGACCCCCCCGCCCCCCCATAGTGCTTACGTAATACTTGACTTAGTCATACAGAGGAGGCCCCTAACTAGTCATACAGAGGAGTAATAGAAAAAATGAATCACTGCAGTAAGAACTATGGGCCTGAATATATAAATAATTTTAATTATGTTTCTACTAATAAATAAATAGGTCAGCAACATGCACAAAAAGACCAGAACTAAAGACATCTAAAGTCTCTCTTTATCATTGAGTCGATAGACAGAAAATGTCTCATATAACTAAGTGATGGTTAGAACTTTCCTCAAGGAGAGCTGGAAGTAGGTGTATCATTGTCTATGCTTCTGAGTCACTACTATTCTGTTTTATAGCAACTCCATTAACACAGACGTTTGGAACGTGATTGGTTACTTAGAGGTAATGTTTTGATTCTATGTATGGGTTTTGTATATTCAATATTCATTGTATACAACTTTTGTTCATTCCTCAAAATAAAACAATTTTGTTGTATTATATTTAGCTGCACCAACGTATCCCATCTTTACCAGCATTTTCCTCTTCCTCAGCAGTTTTAAAATAAATAATACATTTATTTTGCTAGCAAGTCTCAATTACAATACTGATTTTCAGTGAATTCTGAACTTACAGACAGTACACATGATTTGATTATTTTATAAATGGGCTACATTCATTAACTCTGGTTTACACGACATGTGGAACTGACCAATCATATGCTTACTGATGAATTGTACAATTCTTTACACAGGAAGGGAGGTCTGATGTGTAGATGTTAAACCGAATATGCTCCAAAAAGTACTTGAAGAACGATTTAATACATCCTTATGAGAGATGTAGATTTCTCACTTCCCATTTTAGTGATATGATCTCAGTCTCTTAGGAAAGACTCGACCCAGAACACTGAATGTGCTCCAAGACCTTAGTATTTTCACTTTGAGATGAATATATTGTTATTTGTTGTAAATTGGGAGGTATCTACCATTACAAGAGTTTGGCAATTCTTCAGAGATTGTTGAGAACAAATGAGCAATGAACAATTTACATTGTTTCGACATTTTTTTCTGATCTCTTTAGACAAACATAGCTCTAGGTTCTAGGAGCTAAGTGTTAACAGCATCAGATTCCTCGTGCTGCATTAAGACGAAGGTGAACTGGGGCTAAATTTAACATTCATAAGTTCCTAAAGTTGGAAAATATAGCATTGGTAAGATAAGACTATTTCAATTCTCCTTAAGAGTAAACCTATTGTATTGGTTTCTTTTATTTTACAGGTACAAACAAATAAACATGTTCGAGTTGGAATATCCTGTTTCATCACTTGGAGACCACCAATTTACAACAGCATCTGTGTGTCATGTTCAAATAACAGGCGGCATCAACTTATAGAAACTATCTCTCCCGTTGAAACTGACATCCCAAACCAAAGGTTCTGAAGATCTAATAACTAATGATACTGATTTAAAAAATAAAGTGTGGAACTTTTACTCAAGCCTAGCCAGTAGCTCATGTAAGTTTTTTTACTGCTTTATCCTAAATATTGGTTAAATATTGTTTTATTAGATTTATTGTTCAACTTAGGGTATAATGCCTTGTAGAAACTCTTTTAAGGTGTAGAAATGATGTTCAAGTTTCATCTGGTTAGCTTTCTTCTTAAAATGACTTACCAGGTAAGTCCTTCATGTCATCTGGATGGTTGTTGTGTAGCTTTACTCCAATGTAAGAAGACTCTTTTCTGTTCAGAGCCAATGGACAGGGTTGTAGTTTGAGCCATGTCATGTATTGTTAGTTGTGCAACAGTGCAGCCATAGGGAGATCTAGGTTATGGCTGCATGCAGGAATGACTTGTTTGATTGCACATTGATGCTACAGTTTTTTATCTTATAATTCCTTTCTGTGTGTTTTTCATTGGTTCAAGTCCAACAATAGCTTTGATCCCTTATTGCTTTTTTATGCAGCATTAGAGTCTGGTAGATGTTCCTCCCCAAGCTATTAACCCTTACCGAGCCAATGACGTTACTAGACGTCATGCCTAAACTAGCGCTAAAAGCCAAAGACGTCCACTGACGCCAAATCAATTTTTTATTTTAATATTATTTGTAAAAGCATTTCTGGGTAAACAAACTTAGTAAAAACTGTCAAACAAGGTTTATCTAAACAAGAGACAATCGTTCGTGTCCATTTTTGGAGGTCATGGCTCTTGTTCGATCGACAAAATAGTGGGCGGCCAGATGTTCATAGTCTCCCGCAGAGCCAACGACGTCTATCGATGCGCGCTCAGTCCGCCTGTAGCCTTCCGTGAGGTTAGATGTTTATTCGCCCTTCCATTTTCGATCCGCGTATTTATCTTTTCAATTTTGATGTTAATCAATATTTTTAATCAATTTGCAGTGTAGTTTTATGTATTATTATCGTGATGTAGGGCTTTATTGTCAAGTTTTTTTTTAGTTCATTGATTTTATTTAATTTGTATATATATAAATTTTTTACTATATTCTTTATATTTTCTCTAAATACCAAATTACTATATGCTTGTTTTTTTGTAAAATATAACAATAATTGTGTTCAACTATTGTTAATTTTATATATGAACACAGAATTTCAAAATTAATTTTTTTCAGTGAAATTATGATTTTACCATTTTTTGGCTGTAAATTAACAATAAAGAGTGAAAAAAAAATATTTTGTCGTTTTTTTACCTGTTATGTTATAAGAATTATTTAAAAAAATTGGTTTTGGTAATGTGGGAATTTTTTTATTTTTAAGGTGTATGGCTCTTAGGAGTAGTTTTGGTTATTTATTTGTGGCTCGCCTAAGGGTTAATCCTTATCTTACATGAGACTAAAAAAATTAGGCTATTCTAGCTGTATCTCTTTGAGTTTTAGTCTAATACTTTTAATTACATAAACTACTGTGCAAAATACTGTGCTGTGCTTCTTATAAGGTTCATCTACAGGATATTCCAAAAAAAGATGGTTATCAATTAAAAACTCTTAAGAAATTGGTTCATTTGCTTATAAAACAAGAATTTTTTTATTTGTATTTATTTCAACCGTGTAACTATTTCAAAGTACAAATAACACTTGGAATGTAATAATTTAGAACTAACAATATTATCTGTAAACAAGCTAAGTTATAACAATAAGCAATATAATATAAATAAATACAAATGCTCTATAAGATAGTATTGAGAAATAAATCTACAAGTAAAAACTAATAGTGCAACAAGATAAACCAATAAAGGGAATGTGGTGTGGTAATAATAAACCAATAAGAAAGTTATAATAATAAATATAATTATTGTAATATAATTAATGTAGCAAATATAATAGAAACATTTAATAATCTAAGAAATAATACAATATGAACAAAAATACATTTGCAACACAAGAGTTTCATTAATCTTAAGGACCCCCCTAAAAAATTAAGAACAAAATCCAAAAAAGAACTAGAAAGCATGGTGTACCTCCTAAAGGTGCCACCTGAGTCAGCGCCATACCACCAAACAGCTGTGACCCTCTAAGGGCAGCAAACAAAAATGTATTTTTGTGATGGGTAGAAAAAAACACTCAGGCAATAAGGTGAAGAGTATGAGCCAATAAAATTATCTACTCTTAGTCTACTACTTGAGTCTACTCTTAGAAGCATCTGCAGATAATTTGAAAATATCAAGATTACTGGAATGTTGTTCCTGTGCTGCTGAACCCTAACCATGGGATTATTTTCTGCATTAGAAAAGGAAGCTGGCAAACTTGGTGAAAAGTACCAGTGGATCTGGTTCCGGATGATACCCAGAAATTTATTTTCTTTTAGTAGGTCAGGGCAGCCAAGTTTAGCAATTGATCAGACGTTGAAGAAACACGTGGCAAAAAAAATTCTTTTGAGAGGGATAATCCATACTGAATCTGAAGGATTTCTGCATTGTTAAGTAGCTCTCAATCCAAATAAGAAAGTTAGAAGTCAATGGCTTCCAGCTTCTGTACTAGGATATTATAGAATACTCAATCAAACGCATTATTGAAAATCAAGCTGTAAGATGTCAACTTGTTGCTTAAATGTTGTTAAAGCTCCCATCACCTAATTCTGAAAAGAGAGCAAAGTTTGGTCACAGGAGGTCTTCCAGATATGAACATGCTGGTGAATGTTGAGGTGAGTTTTTATTTTAAAAATATGGTTTAAACCAAGACTCTCCAAATACCTTGGCAAAGACATACAATATTGTAATGGGGTGATAATGTGTTACTGAGTCTTTTGGCCCTTTTCTTTTCTGTATATAAAATACTACGTGGTTTTGGGAAAAGTACCAATACAAAGGGATTTCTTGACCAGCTTAGTGGGGGAGGAATCGAGGCAACAGATCAACACAATGTTTAGCAACAGCTGGTGTAGTGAAATCAGGAACTGGCCCTTTTTTAATGTCAAGACTGATGAATGTGCTTTCAACCTCTTTAGCAGTGATAGCATGATGAGAAGAGAACATTATTGGAATATAAATCCAACGGTGGAGAGGATTCCACTGTTGTCATGTATAATGGCAGAAGAGAATTTATCAGTAAAAATACCTGCAATTGTCTGGCCATCAACTAAGAAGATACCATTGTTGTAGAACATAATAGACGGTGAAAGAATCTGTATTGTTTACTGACATTCTTCTTGTAGTTCCAAAAATACCTTTGGATTTGAGTATAATTGATGTGGTGATGGATGAATAGAAGAGTGAAGGTGGGTGAGATTGTTAGTGCTAAGGGCCATCTCAAGTGAATGGGTACATAATATTTTATCACCAATATTTGGCCATGAGAAAAATTGTCCGCAAGGTGGGTGCCGCGATTCCTCACATTTGACCAAAAACAAAATCACATGAAGTGTTGTATACATGGTTTACAACTGTTCCAAGCACAACCCGGAAGACTTTTAGCAATTGTTTCGTCACTGTTGATGAAACATGAATATACCACTATACTTCTGAGACCAAAGAGATCTAAACAATGGGTTGCCAAGGAGGAATCTGCACCAATAGAGCTAAATACTGTTTCTTCGACCGGGAAGGTTATGGCAAACGTCTTTGGGATGCACAAGGAATAATCTTCATTGACTATCCTAGAAAAGGGTAAAGCTATTACTGGTGAAATATCATTCAATGTTTATTGGATCGTTTTGAAAACCGAGGTGTAATAATAAAAACATCCTTGACTGCCTGAAAAAGTCCTTTTCCATCATGACAGTGCATCAATTGATGCCTCAGCAGTTTTCAGCCGCAAAACTGTTGGTTATTAGGGCCTCCAAACTACTCCATATTCCTCATATTCTCCAGAACTTGGCTCTGTCTGACTATTATTTGTTCCCTAATATAAAGAAATGGCTGGTGGGAAGAAGATTTCATTCAAACGAGGAGATGATAGCAGAAACAAATAGCTATTTTGTAAATCTGGGACAAATCCTATTATTCCAGAAAGGATCAGCTAGCTAAAACAGAGTTGGACAAAGTGTGTACTAGGAGACTACATTTAAAAATAAAAACAGTGTAGTCTATTAAAAAAAATTGAGCAGTTTTTACTTTTGCATGGACTTATCATACCCTTGTAATTTGATTTCATGAGTTCGCTAGAAAAGAAGAGTTGTCAAATCACTTATATGGAAAATGTCTAATAATACAACTACCCAACACTCACAAAGAGATTCAAAAGATTTGTTTAAACTCTGAGTTAAAAGTTAGTTAATGCAGGTTCATATCAGATATATTATCGTCAACGTTCTTCAAAGAAGATGTATTTTGTTTATTTGTAGGTTCACAGCATGGTCATTTATATGGAAATATTGTTGATTGCTTAGGACTATAAAAGTGTTCATACTAAGATGACCATATGATATATTTTTAGCATTTAAGTTGTATCATCGTCAGCATTGAAGATTGTCAGAACAATTTTTAATAAAGCTTGGGAAGTCACTAAGGAAGAGTATATGCAATACTCAGCCTAAGAACCAATCTTACCCATCAGATATAATAGTAAACATAATGTTGCTTAGTATTATTGTTATTACATACTATAAGTGTTATTTTTTTCTTAATATTCAGTAAATTTGTTATTTTCTAGCTGAAGACGCTTAGTGCTGGCCACAAAGCAGTTGTTTCACATAAGAATACGCAAAGTATTACAGTATATGCATTTTCTTCGGATAACTCCAGGTAAAACCAACACAGATGATTATAACAATAATTACTATTACAACGCATTGTAAAATTATAAAAAATTCATTGCCAGCAAACACATGTTATTAATTGGATAAGAGTCTGTTAACTCTTTGACCGCTGTAGATTGTGCAGCCAGCTGAGCGAGTTATGCTGAGTTTTCTTCATAGCCAGTATATCGGGCTACATCTTATTTTCTACAGCGTACGTCCATTGTTCTCTTCAAATAGTTGATGAGATTACTTCTTAAGTTAAATTTTTTAAATGTAGGTTTTTTTTTACTCGGTCATCAAAAATACAGAATGAGCATTTTAAGCAAAGCCATGTCAAATGTTGAAAAAATAACTTTTTATATCAATCATATTGTTCTCCTGATTGTCACATGAATCACAAAGTAATTTCCTGACACTCCTCCCACTCAAGTTTTAGAACATATGTACTTCTTAAACTGCTGCCATTTAAACAGAATTACTAAGTAAGTAGTGCTTGATCAGCTACTGGTTAATGCAGATATTCAAAGCCAAAGTATGATCTAATTTGTACTATACATTTAAAGACTGTTTAAAAAACCCATCTTAGTTGTCCTTTTGACATTAATTTAGGCTTCTTCTGACCTGCTTATATAGTATCGTATGCTTATGTACATAAATTACAGAATAAATTGTTTTCATGTGGTTATATATTTTAGTTCACAGACGCCGAATGTGCTAATTGTAACTTAATGTTTTCTTGCAGAACATTGTTATTTTGTTTTTAAAAGTTTATGCCAATATTGCTTGCAGATGAAATTAAAGTTGGACTTATCTCATGAAGTGTGAACTGAAAGGTCCGCAATTGGCTGTGAGCAACACAGAGCTGGCCCTCTCACCACAATGCAACACCTCCCCCTGGCTAGTCATGGATCTCAGCTCAGGCAAGGTTACTGAACAGAATTATACTCTCTGACCAGCTCCTAGCAGGCCTGAGGGAGTCAGTCTCTCCGATGTATTTAGAGTCAAGATTGGTGGCATTCTGTCACCATTCCACAGGACAAGTGCAATTGTATGATAAAAGACAACCAAAATTGTTAGACAGAATTATTGGTAAGTTTTAAAAAATAATTATAGGTTTTTTAAGGGTTACCAAAATTGATATGTAACATTATCCGTATTTACAATAAGAATAAATTATTTACTATAATAAGTGATTAAAAATTAAAAATAAAACCATCCTCTTTAAAATAAAGCTCTCGTTGTTATGGCACAAAAAATTATTTGAGATCATCTCACATATGTGGTGTCATCACACATGGCATTTGGTGTGGTCATGTTATGTCACACATTAGGTGCCATCTCACATTTTTGGTATGTCAATGTCACATATTTGAGATGTCTGTGTCACAACATGCAGCTAGTGTGGAGTGGTGATAGTTATTTTACAAGTAATTTCATTGTTTACTTCATTAGTTACATGTTCCGGCAACATACCTGTAAGACTAAGTTGTTTGTTTAACAATACAATTTTTTTTGTCAATAAATATTCATTGATGTATACAGGATCACTAATAATGTATTAAAACTGTTTATAAACCAGGGAGCTTACCAATTTGGCCTCAAAAGAGCAGGACACCTATGATACATCCAATATCGCAGTATTGAGTGTCAAATGTAAGCCCTTTAAGTTCTAAGTCTTTTTGAGCATAATGGTTGAATTTAATTTTAAAATATTAATTTCTTCTGGTTAATGGTATAAAAAGTTTTTTAT
>NW_025786256.1:0-17352 GCF_021130785.1 Homalodisca vitripennis
ATTAAGAAATTAAATGGGGACATTGCAGGTAAATTCTCATTGTAATATCTGTATAATTTTGTTTTATTACCAAAACTAGGTGGTTTAATTTGTGTGTCTTATTCTCAAACAGGTGTTAGTTAAAATATTTAAATGACATTAATTAATTATTTTTCTACCAAACATGAATGGCTTTTAAAGCTTAAATTTGGTCTGTATATAACAATCTCTTTATGATTTTTAATTTAACTTGAAAAGGCCGCAAAAACTATGGTTATTATCAATTATAATATGGTGGAAATGAGTATTGAGGAATATTAATTAGATTTTAGGAACTGGTTTTAAGGGAGTTTTGGGGAGATTCTCGATCGGTTTTGCTTTATTTTAGTAAGTGGAATAACCTCCGTACACAACTCCTAGCTTTAGGTACTAAGGGTTGATTCATTATAATGACGATTATTGTAAAGATTATCCGATATTGTTAAGACACGTTTCTATAAATGAGATGATAAATGTTGTGTGATGCAGGTTAGTAGTGATATCACCGTGACAGATGATCTTTTACTGGATTGACGGTTTGTCTAACCTCGATCTCGTAATCTTCTTTTAGAGAGGGTAAAAATACTTACCCCAACCTGAAATATATATTTTATAACTATGGTTTTTATTAAATTAAACTAAACAAACTAAACATGAATATTGAAATTGTTTGCAGTAAAGTATGTTAACTTTTTAGCGTCAAATTCTTAAAATTAACCAACATATAATGAAAAATGTTCAAAAAGGTCTTGCTCATTTTAATACAACATTTTGTGTTGATTTAAAAATTAAATTTTAAAAATAATGTTGTGTTTCTATTTTAAACGTTCTTACAATACCATTGGGTTTCCACAAACTGTTTGAATTGATGATGTTATTTTTCATCTCTTACTTACAAAAACAAACTTAATTATGATTGATGTCGCAGTTCCTACAACGCACCAAAGATGGATAATGTGGGCCGAAAAATTTTAGCATGTTTTTTACCATCATTATAACTAATTTTTTAGAAATAATATTGGTGGAGAATCATATATCACATAATAAAACCCTCCAAACTGTTTGTTTCATCCAAAATTTCTATGGACAAACTCCCATTGTGGATTGGTTGTTCAACGTCAAAATTTTGCATGAAACAAACCATTCCCTTGCATAATGACTCCACTCATTACAGCTATATTCCGGGCAACGTTATCGATTTCGATTCATTGCACCATTGGGGAATCGGGGAAAAAAAAAAGCCTAAGAAATAATAATAAGTTTTATTCCTCTTTGTATTGTAGTTGCAAACGTAACCAAGTTCGTAGTTTGGAACGGTTTTTTTAAAAGAAGATGATGCAATTCATTTGTGGATACCGCCATGTTGTCGATGCCTCTGATTTTGTTTATTCTGTGACGAGTCGTGTTTATTAGTAAGTTTTATTTGTGTTTTAGTGTTGTGTTTAGTGGTGTGGTGAGTTGTCAGATATTGCAGTAGTGCAAATAAAATATATTTTAGAATAAATAAATTTCTTTTTACTGAAATATGTTTGATGAATTATCGAATCTGTGTAGGCTAATGGCAAAATGACTTGGCTAAAATTCATTTCACGTAGTTTGTTATTGTTTTTTCACTCACTAAACGTTATTTTAGGCACTCTTTTAGTTCTGAAATAACAATTTTCACAACCAAATATATATTTACCGTAATTTCTTTGGTTATGTATGATAAACTGTTTGGACCATTCCAGGGTCATTGTTAGTCGCGTAGGCTATATACTGTTATTTTAGTAATACATGTAGTTGTAGAATCAAAATATATGTAATATATTTAGACACAGTTTATGGTTTTCTAAAACTACATAAGATTTCCCATCATATGTAAACCATAGATTATAAATTTGGATATAATACAAGCTTTGAAACACATTTTATACTTTGCTGTTTGAAAAATTTGGTTACTTTGGGATTATACCGACCACACTAGTATGAAGAACACAAAAATAGAAATTTATAGAAACAAACATGATAGAACGAAAAAAAACAACTCTTCAATTACAAACTTACAAGCATTTCCAGGTATTGTGATCGGTATTGTTGTCGCTGTTATCTTATCTTTCTCGAGAATCCTGATTACGGCAGGCCGCGCGGCATCACGTGATTTGCACGGTACATAATTGCCTTTCCATTACAATTTCAATTTATATTTCTGATTAGCCCCTCTAGAATTTGATATTTTACTGATAGGTACTATCTCGAGGGATGTTTTTCTTTCGTCGACATCAGCGCGGGGCAGCACCGAAGGTGCTGCCAAAGCCCGCGCTGATGGCCGGAGGCACTCGCATTTTGGGTGGCGGAATGTGATCAAGAATAAAAAACAAGTTTTTTAGTGTTTTTTTAATAAAGAGTTTAGTTTGGTAAATGATTGTTTTTGTTGAATTTTTGTGTTTGGAGAAATGTAGAGGTAAAACACGGAAGTACAACAAAGCGATGCACCAGCTGAACGGGCGGCGAGACTGCAATCACGTTATCTACTAGACGCTCGACTTTGACCTCTGTCTGAGGATGGGGAGGGGTTTGCGATAAGACAATTCCTGTTTTATATTGACGAAATATTGTTCTACGCTAATCTAGTAATCAGTAGAAACGAAATGTGAAATAACGATTCTATGTCTGGGTGTGGTCGGTATAATCTCTCAAAGTACCGAAAATTTTTCGCAAAAAGTTTTGAGTGATGACAAAATGAAAACTTTTTTCGACTCTTCATAAAAAAAGTTATGGAATTTATTTTACTACTGCTGTATATTTTACTTCATTCTGAGTAATAAAATATGCAATATAACATGTAATTAAAGAAAAACTGTATTAGTAAAACGTTTATTAGCAAACTCTTACATATAACACCCTATTTTCACAATTTATGCGCATCGCTGCTTTTTGTTATATAGTGTTATTATAGTTTCATAAATTTGTATAATGCTTATGTGTTTCTGAAACTAGAATAAATTTGACACAAAATGGCAATCTCACTTTTATAGTTTTCTTACTATAACTTGGTTTTCTAGGTATGGTCCCCCCCAAATAAAAAAAAAAATGTAAATTTTAAATTTCATGGAAAAAAAAATTTTTAGTAAACATTTTTTAAGGCCAAATTTAAATATTAATATTATTATATGTTTAATTCTGAACACAAAAATATATACTTCTGTAGTATATTACTTTTAATTTATATGTCTAATAAATTTTTTAAAAAACCCTTGCACGAGGCTCGAAAACATGCCGCCACTACAGGAAAAAATGACCGCCAGTTGGAGGGTTAAGGTAGGGGAAAATTTATTCATAAAACTACATTAAACCCTTACATCGCCTTTTTATTATTGTTTAAATATAAAGATATCCCAAAACAATATAAAGTAAATCAGTTTTTGATGCAGAGGTCATCAAGTGCATTTATTCAATGCATATTTGAGTAAATTTGAACATTAAATTTTTGAACTCCCAAGATTAAACGTGTCCTTGAATCCGTACAAAATGACGTGAACTATTTTAGTTTGTGGTGTTTGATTCATCAACTGTATACGTTTCGCTGCCCTGCAAGTTGGCAGGTCTGCTTGACCTTGAGATGGCACCAGTTCGGTACACAAAAGCACTTTGTTTTATCCTCTGTTCCCTTAGTTGAGGCCAGGCATAAGTGCAATGTGGTGTTTGGGCAACTCAGTAACAATGGTGTAATCAACAACAGGAAGCGTAGTGTTTTATTTGGTCAGTGAAAACAGTCAGTTTATAACAGTGCAACCTTAATTTTAGATGTCAGTATGATAGTAAACCACATACATAAAAAAAACAATCCGTCGTTGGCAGTCTTTCAAGGAAACTGGCAGTGTTTTAACAACAAAAATACCAGGAAAACCGAGAAATTATGAAATCATACGTTGGTATACTAACATTAAACAAAACTTGAAGGAACTCTCTTTCATGATATGTACTCCTTTTATGCAATTTTACTTTAATTTCCCCATTAAATTTATATTTTAAACTGGGAGATCCATGTATATAATATCGCATATATAAAGCGATGCCCGCAAAATTGAATTTGGTACACATAAGCCTATTACGTAAATATGAAATCTAAAGCATTTTCATGAAGGTCGTATATAAATAGGGGTTTAAATGGGAAAGTAAACCCTTTATAAACTTTTATTATATTTTTAAACTTCTCGGAGGCTTAGATCGATGAGTTTTAAATACACGTATTTCCTGCTCTCAACAGAGAATAGGCACCGGAGCATTCTTTAAGAACCGGAAATAGAAACTATGGTTAGAAGCAAACGACCAAAAAAAACCACCTTTAAGACTTAAAGCATCAATTTACCGCTATTACGACAACTGAAATACCTTAGTCCGCATGAAGATAACAATGGCCGCAAATAAACACTCTTGAATCTTTTACACCGAAGAAAAACTGTTCAGACCCTTGTATGCATATATTTTTCATAGTAGCGGCAAGTTAAACTCTACAATAGCGTATGGAATATCATTGACTCGAACCGGAAATTCTTATTCGCAGGCTAAAACCTAAAACAATGGCCAGTGGAAATGTTATTCAAACTTTTCAACCTCTTAACCAAAATATAGAAAACACATGTAGCCCTATTTTAAAATAGGTGTAATACTGATTTATCAATTGCCTTAGAACTCCATATAGTAGTAATCTCACTAAGGTTACTATGTACTTAGTATCCCTCAGTTGAAACTCTTTGGTGTTATTCGATAAAATAATATGGAATGCTCCGAAGAAATTTGGCTTGTTCATTGGTGTTCATAAAATTTGTTCCACTTTCCAACTACAAAATTTAAAAACATTTATCTTTAAACTTAAAACCCAATTATTTTGAAAAAAAGAATAGAATACTGTATTGTCTTCCAGTGATTATCGCATATCTCAGAGGGTGTTTATTATGCCATTTTAAAAGTGTAACAGAGTAAAGATTACGATGACGTACTTTTATTAAATAGGTTATTGTGTGCTGATAACTCCTAGTCTTACAATGATATTTAACAATATTAAGGAAAAACGTTTGAAAAATAATTTAAAGAAGATAATAATGTGAATTAATATGGATAATTCTACAATGTAATAATCTTGTATAACTCATGTTCTGTTCAAATGTTTAGCCTAAAGTTACACATGAACCTACAGTTATTATATGTATTTTTTAGAAATTCCATAAGACTGAAACTGCTCTTACACAAATTGTATTCAGAAATTGGGTGTGATTCTTATCCTGTAAAACATTGTTTATATGGTATACTTTGAATTTTAATAGGCAGGAAACTTTTATGGGACGGGTGGAATAACATATGAATAAATTTAGTTTGTAGCAATAAGTAATAGTTTAATTTATATATATAAAACAGTAACATACAAACATTAAAGAGTATTAGAGTTATCACTGGCTCAGTACAATAAACAGTTTCTGGCGTCTACCATGTTAAGTAATGGATGGCTTGTCAAAGTTTAAAGGGAAGATGAGTTTGTGTTGTGTATTTCGACTAAACTAGATAAAGTTTACATCCCTAGGTAGCATAATTCATCAACGTAGCAGCCGCAATTGATATTTAAACAAGTATTTTCACCATATAGTCTCACCGCTATCCATCATGTATTACATTTTTAGGTATGCAAAACTGGGTATTTGATTATTTAGGAAAATGCCTTATTAATCTATATAAAACGTTAGTGCTAGAATTAATGAAAGTATAGTTGTTAGCCACAACTAGCTTAATTCTTCCATTTAAAATTGACGTGTCACAAGATAGGGGTTGCAATATGAAAATTACAAAGTTACCCCCCTCGTACCACCTTTAAAAAGGGGAGGGGAATTTTTTTATCATAAAAAAATAAAAAAAAATAAGTATTTTAATAAGTATAGTGAAGGTTTTTAAAACGATATACCAATCCGTTTTTGGAATATATCCAGGCGTGACAGGACTTATTTACACCCTGAGATTAAAGGAGTTATTTGGCCCATAGCTTTTGCTAGTAACGTTGTAGAAGATGTTTTTTTTATGTCGTTGTGTTTCTATTAAATAAACCATTAAAATATATTATGTCTCAAGTAGGGGTTGCAGTTTAAAAATTGTAGTCCCCCACCGTACCTCGCTTTTGAAAAGAGGGGGGATTGTTTTTATCATTTAAAATCCCAAAAAAGGATTTTAATAAGTATGGTGAAAGTGCTATATATATATATATATATATATATTTTATATACTATATATATACTAGCAGACCCGACAGACGTTGTCCTGTACACACGTCTTTAATTCGAAAATTTTAAACTTTGATTTAATCTGTAACAATCTGGGCTGTTTTGATAAAAATGTCTATTAAAAAGTTATTACAATATCTAACTTCATCACATGTACATTTAATCACACTTCAAACCAACCGATAGTGTGTGAGTATAACATGAGTGATGTGAAATGTAGAGGATGTTTTAAATTAAAACTTACTTAATCTGAAAGTAAAAAAGTTGAAACAAACTATTTTATAACAGGTATATTTTTTCAATTTACAACTTAATTTATCGTAATGCCATTTAATGTACAATATTTTTTGTTAATCCTTCAGAAGTATACACAAACAAATTAGATGATTTTCCGATAGGGCTGAAGTATAATAAGTGGCCACCATCACAATCGAATTATAGATATTTCTGAATAGCCTATCTAAACTACTAAAATGGACGAACTGAATTAGATTTATAGTTATTTAAAGGCTGAATTATAATAAGCGGCCAACATCGCAATCAAATTATTGATATTTCTAATTAGCCTATCTAAACTACCGAATTTCATTATCTTTATATTTATATTTCTTGTGTGCGTGTTTATGGAGCTGAACTCCTCCTAAATGGGTGGACCATCTTGGGAATGTTTTACATTGTATCCAGCAGAATGCGCTATGATCACAGTTTCAAATGTTTTCTATTTTAATTCCTGGTTTTCCTGACAGTTTGTGCTGTTATCAAATATGAGTGTTGTTTTGTATCATCGTGTAATTATTGTATGAGTGCTAATTGTAATATCACATTAATAGAGATTGAAGATGTTTGAAGTACATAAAAAAAACTATAGTTTATTTATTGAAGTTATTGAACTAATTTTGAAAATTTATTGAACGAAGTGAGTATATTGGTCGCATAACCTAAGTAGCATACAAATCAAAAGGTTGTGTGTTTCTATGTGTGAATAACTATTTTTAACAGTTTGGTCACATAAGTTCAAATTAAGTAGCATATAAATCACATGATTGAATAACTATTCGTCCTCTTCCACGAAGACGTGGCATTTTTCTGTAAAAATAAAATTCTGTATAATAGTACACAATGAGTATGAGTAAACTTATGTAATTTTATTAAGTAACTTCTAGATAAAAAATGTATAACAACGTAGGACTACGGTATCTAAAATACTAAATAAGTATTCCCTATAGGTCTGAAGTACAATAAGTGGCCACCATCACAATCGAATTATTGATATTTCTGATTAATCTATCTAAACTACCGAATTACATTATAATTATTTAAAATTACAGTATAGTATCGGAACTGGCCAACAGAATTTAATTTATCTAATATAGTAAATAAGTATTCCCTATAGGTCTTAAGTACAATAAGTGGCCACCATCACAATCAAATTATTGATATATTTGAATAGCCTATCTATACACTACTAAAATGACAATCCAAATTATAGTTATTTAAAAGCTGAAGTATAATAAGTAGCCACCATCTCAATCGAATTATTGATATTTCTGATTAGCCTATCTAAACTACTGAATTATCAGTATAGTTATTTAAAATTACAGTATAGTATCAGAACTGGCCAACAGAATTTAATTTTTAAACCAATTCCTACATTATTAACAATAGTTATTGACACATGTGATTCTCTATTAATTTAATATTACAATTAGCACTCATACAATAAATTACACGATGATACAAAACAACACACACATTTGATAGCAGCACAAAACTGTCGGGAAAACCTGGAATTAAAATAGAAAAACATTTGAAAACTGCGATCATAGCGCATTCTGCTGGATCCAATTTAAAACATACCAAGATAAAAAACAATTTATTTACAAACAAAAAAATTAACTGATCGATCGCTGCACTCTTAATATTTACGAATTTCAGTTAAGTGTATTTTACTAAAACTTCCAATTTTATATCTGGATAACCTCTATTGATATTCCGGATTAGCCTATCTAAAACTACCGAATTTCATTATAGTTATTTTAAAATTACAGTATATAGTATCAGAACTGGCCAACAGAATTTTAATTTAAAACCAATTCCTACACTATTAACAATAGTTATTCACACATGTGATTTGTATGCTACTTAATTTGAACTTATCTGACCAATTTTGACTGCAGATTAAAAATGTAAATTACAACAAATTATTTTAAATCCATTAGTTTAAAACTTGATTATCTAAAATGTTAACAATAGTTATTCACACATAGAAACACAACCTTTTGATTTGTATGCTACTTAGGTTATTTTGAGGTAATGCGACCAATAATCTCTATTAATGTACTATTACAATTTTAGCACTCACACACAATAATTACACGATGTTTTATTTTTTATTTTCTTCTTTTTGACTGTTTGGCTGGCCTTTATAACCTTATAACGCGGCCACATTAGTACACTTTCTATAACTTCATTCTATTATATTTTAATGTTATTTGCCGTATTTACTTTTGAAACTACAAAACAACACACACACATAGATAGCACAGCACAAAAATGTCGGGAAAACCTGGAATTAAAATAGAGAAACATTTGAAACTGCGATCGTAGCGCATTCTTCCAAGATCAACACTTAATATTTACTAAGAATTTCAGTTAAAAGCTAAAACTTCCAATTTTATATCTGGATAATCTCTATCCTCTAAAGTGGAGTACAGAATATATTGAAATAAGAAGTGGTGTTATTTTTTAAATGTTTATGCTTACTCTATGCTTTCAAGACTATAATTGATTAAAACGTATGGCTGTGTTGTAATATTATAATGTTTACATAGAACAATTGGTGAAAATTAAACTTTGCAATCTGCATTAGACTACTGATCAAGCACTTTATAATAACGTAATATAAATGTAAACAAATGTTTTCTGCCTCTTTGGTGAACTTCAGCTGGAAATATTCACAGCTGTTTAAGTATTAGTTCACTTTGTATTACGTGTCGTAGCGCAGTCGTCTGTCGGATCCAATATAAAAACACTCCAACAATCAACAACAATTTAATAATTAAAAAATTTAATTTAATTTGACCGAATAAATAACTATAACGAAATTCAGTAGTTTGGATAGGCTATTCAGAAATTTTTAATAATTCGATTGTGATGGTGGCTGCTTATTATACTTCAGCCTTTAAATAACTATAATCCAATTCGGATAGTAATTTGGATAGGCTATTCAGAAAATATCAATAATTCGATTGTGATGGAGGCCACTTATTATACTTCAGCCCTATCGGAAAAACCATCTAATTTGTTTATGTACACTCCTGAAGGATTAACAAAAAATATTGTACATTCAATAGCATTAACTACGATAAATTAAGTTGTACGGAACTGGCCAACAGTATTTAATTTTAAAACCAATTCCTAAACTATTAACAGTAAAGTAGTTATTCACACTTGTGATTTGTATGCTACTTAATTTGAACTTATGTGACCAATTCTTACTGCAGATTAAAAAATGTAAATTACAACAAATTGTTTTAAATCCAATTTAGTTTTATAACTTGATTATCTAATACTGTTAACAATATTCACGACATAGAAACACAACCTTTTGATTTGTATGCTACTTAGTATATTTGAGGTATGCGACCAATATACTCACTTCAATAAATTTGCAAAAATGAGTTCAATAACTTTAATAAATAACTATAGTTTTTTATGCACTTCAAACATCTTCAATCTCTATTAATGTTATTATAACAATAAGCACTCACACAATAATTACAGAATGTTACAAAAACAACACACACAAATTTGATAGCAGCACAAACTTTCGGGAAACCCTGGAATTAAAATAGAAAAACATAATGGCTGTGTTGTAATATTATAATGTTTACGTAGAACAATTGGTGAAACTTCATCTTTGCAATCTGCATTACACTACTGATCAAGCACTTTACAAAATTTAAAATAGCGGCCAACATCGCAATCAAATTATTGATATTTCTAATTAGATTCCCTATCTAAACTACCGAATTTCATTTTCTTTATATTTAATATTTCTTGTTGTGCGTGTGTATGTGAGCCTGAACTCCTCCTAAATGGGTGGAAGACCATCTTGGAATGTTTTTACATTGTATCCAGCAGAATGCGCTATGATCACAGTTTCAAATGTTTTCTATTTTATTTCCAGGTTTTCCTGACAGTTTGTGGCTGCTATCAAATTATGTGTGTTGTTTTGTATCATCGTGTAATTATTGTATGAGTGCTATTGTAATATCACATTAATAGAGATTGAAGATGTTTGAATTACATAAAAAACTATAGTTATTTATTGAAGTTATTGAACTAATTTTTGGAAAATTTATTGAACGAAGTGAGTATATTGGGTCGCATAACCTAAGTAGCATACAAAATCAAAGGTTGTTTCTATGTGTGAATAACTATTTTTAACATTTTGGTCACATAAGTTCAAATTAAGTAGCATATAAGTCACATGATTGAATAACTATTCGTCGTCTCTTCCACGAAGACGTGGCATTTTTCTGTAAAAAATACAAATTCTGTATAATAGTACACAATGAGTATGAGTAACTTATTGAATATGTAATTTTAATTAAGTAACTTCTAGATAAAAATGTATAACAACGTAGACTACGGTATCTAAAATACTAAATTAAGTATTCCCTATAGGTCTGAAGTACAATAAGTGGCCACCATCACAATCGAATTATTGATATTTCTGATTAATCTATCTAAACTACTGAATTGCATTATAATTATTTTAAAATTACAATATAGTATCGGAACTGGCCAACAGAATTTAATATATCTAATATACTAAATAAGTATTCCCTATAGGTCTGAAGTACAATAAGTGGCCAGCAACACAATCAAATTATTGATATATCTGAATAGCCTATCCTATACTACTAAAAAATGACGATCCAAATTATAGTTATTTAAAGGATAATGAAGTATAATAAGCAGCCACCATCTCAATCGAATTATTGATATTTCTGATTAGCCTATCTAAACTACTGAATTTTCATTATAGTTATTTAAAATTACAGTATAGTATCAGAACTGGCCAACAGAATTTAATTTTAAACCAATTCCTACATTATTAACAATAGTTATTGACACATGTGATTCTCTATTAATTTAATATTACAATTAGCACTCATTACAATAATTACACGATGATACAAAACAACACACAAATTTGATAGCAGCACAAACTGTCGGGAAAACCTGGAATTAGAATAGAAAAACATTTGAAACTGCGATCATAGCGCATTCTGCTGAATCCAATTTAAAACATACCAAGATAAAAAACAATTTATTTACAAACAAAAAATTAAACTGATCAATCGCTGCACTCTTAATATTTACGAATTTTCAGTTAAGTGTATTTTACTAAAACTTCCAATTTTATATCTGGATAACCTCTATTGATATTCCTGATTAGCCTATCTAAACTACCGAATTTCATTATAGTTATTTAAAATTACAGTATAGTATCAGAACTGGCCAATAGAATTTAATTTAAAACCAATTCCTACACTATTAACAATAGTTATTCACAACATGTGATTTGTATGCTACTTAATTTGAACTTATCTGACCAATTTTGACTGCAGATTAAAAATGTAAATTACAACAAATTATTTTAAATCCATTAGTTTAAAACTTTATTATCTAATATGTTAACAATAGTTATTCACACATAGAAACACAACCTTTTGATTTGTATGCTACTTAGGTTATTTTGAGGTAATGCGACCAATAATCTCTATTAATGTACTATTACAATTTTAGCACTCACACAATAATTACACGATGTTTTATTTTTTATTTTCTTCTTTTTGCCTGTTGGCTGGCCTTTATAAACCTTATAACGGGGCACGTAGCACACTTTTTTATAATTTCATTCTATTATATCTCAATGTTATTTGCCGTATTTACTTTTGAAACTACAAAACAACACACACACATTGATAGCAGCACAAAATGTCGGGGAAAACCTGGAATTAAAATAGAGAAACATTTGAAACTGCGATCGTAGCGCATTTCTTCCAAGATCAACACTTAATATTTACTAAGAATTTCAGTTAAAAGCTAAAACTTCCAATTTTATATCTGGATAAATCTCTATCCTCCAAAGTGAGTACAGAATATATTGAAATAAGAAGTGGTGTTATTTTTATATGTTTATGCTTACTCTATGCTTTCAAGACTATAATTGATTAAACGTATGGCTGTGTTGTAATATTTATAATGTTTATATAGAACAATTGGTGAAAATTAAACTTTGCAATCTGCATTAGGACTACTGATCAAGCACTTTATAATAACGTAATATAAATGTAAACAAATGTTTCTGCCTCTTTGGTGAACTTCAGCTGGAAATATTCACAGCTGTTAAGTATCAGTTCACTTTGTATTACGTGTCGTAGCGAAGTCTGTCGGATTCAATATAAAACACTCCAAACATCAACAACAATTTATAATTAAAAATTTAATTTAATTTGACCGAATAAATAACTATAATGAAAATTCAGTAGTTTGGATAGGCTACTTCAGAAATATCAATAATTCGATTGTGATGGTGGCTGCTTATTATACTTCAGCCTTTAAATAACTATAATCCAATTCGGATAAGTAGTTTGGATAGGCTACTCAGAAATATCAATAATTCGATTGTGATGGAGGCCACTTATTATACTTCAGCCCTATCGGAAAACCATCTAATTTGTTTATGTACACTCCTGAAGGATTAACAAAAAATATTGTACATTCAATAGCATTACGATAAAAATTAAGTTGTAAATTTAAAAAAATATACTTGTTATAAAATTAGTAATTTAAAAATTACAGTATAGTATCGGAACTGGCCAACAGAATTTAATTTAAAACCAATTCCTACACTATTAACAGTAAGTAGTTATTCACACGTGTTGATTTGTATGCTACTTAATTTGAACTTATGTGACCAATTCTTACTGCAGATTAAAAAATGTAAATTACAACAAATTGTTTTAAATCCAATTAGTTTATAACTTGGTTATCTAAACTGTTAACAATATACCTCTAGACACATAAAAAAACACAACCTTTCGATTTGTATGCTTCTTAGGTTATTGGAGGATATGCGACCAATATACTCACTTCAATAAATTTGCAACATGAGTACAATAACTTCAATAAATAACTATAGTTTTTTATGCACTTCAAACATCTTCAATCTCTATTAATGTATTATAACAATAAGCACTCACACAATAATTACAGAATGTTATAAAACAACACACAAATTTGATAGCAGCACAAACTTTCGGGAAACCCTGGAATTAAAATATAAAAAACATAATGGCTGTGTTGTAATATTATAATGTTTACGTAGAACAATTGGTGAAACTTCATCTTTGCAAACTCTGCATTACACTACTGATGAAGCACTTTACAAATTTAAATATGAACTTTCTAAATTTTAAATGTGAACAAATGTTTCTGCCTCTTTTGATGAACTTCAGCTGAAAATATTCACAGCTGTTAAGAATCAGTTCACTTTGTATTACGTTTCGTTCATAGCGCAGTCTGGCGGATCCAATGTAAAACACTCCAACATCAACAACAACTTATTATTAAAAAATTAATTAAATAAACTATTTAAATTGGACCGAATTGTGAATCTAAACCATTTCTCGGATCCACCTGAAGACACACAAAAAGTTTCGTTAAAAATCGGTCCACCCGTTTAGGAGGAGTTCATTAACATACACACGCACAAAGAAAATATTCACAGCTGTTAAGTATCACTTCACTTTGTATTACGTGTCGTTCGTAGCGCAGTCTGGCGGATCCAATGTAAAACACTCCAACATCAACAACAACTTATTATTAAAAATTTAATTAAATAAACTATTTAAAATTGGACCGAATTGTGAATCTAAACCATTCTCGGATCCACCTGAAGACACACAAAAAGTTTCATTAAAATCGGTCCACCCGTTTAGGAGGAGTTCATTAACATACACACGCACACAAGAAATATATATATATATATATATATATATATATATATATAAAGATAAAGATTAGAATAATGAATAGTCAACTATAACCCTTTTAAAAATTATTTTATTTCAAATTATATATACTCGCAGTTTGGTTCTTTATTTGTTGAGATTTCGTAATTGTTACTGTACATTAAAATTAACATTTGAGTAAAATTTAGTTGAAATGGAATCAAATTAGTTTGGTTAACTATTACGAGGACATTTGTTAATAACACATTGTACTACCGAAGTAAACAAACTAAAGGTTTATTTATTAAGGTGGTTTTACTCAGCCAGCGCTTCATAGTATTACAAATATAAATATAATTTAAAATGAAGAATATCACAAACATATAAATATATGCATACAAACCTGAGTTCCTGGAAATTTCTCAAATAAGAAATAAAAATCATGTTATGTGTTATTTATCTCCAGTGTTATAGTTTAACAAGAAATTGTTCAGTAAAAAAATATGAAAAGTGTTTATGAAAAATGTTGGAAACTATTTTATTTTTCCATTATTGACAGTAGTAACAACTATAAAAGTGATATTATATTATTTAAATTAATGAAAAAAGATGCAATATTCGTTGCCTGAATATCATGATCCTATAATACAGTTAACAAAAATAAAAAAATTTCTTCACCCTAAATATGCTTTATTTTGTAAATAATTTTGGCAGGTAATATCGTGTACATACAGCGACATGTATTCATCCAACTGCCTTCAAGAAATATTTTATATGGTTTTCATTTTATTTATCAGTTAATATTAATTTAAATTTATACAATACTATTTTAACTTATACAGTCTTAATATTCGGTAAAGAAATTTCAGCTGTTAAGTAACTCCTTTTAAAATTTTATCTCAAGTAAAACCTCAACTGATTTTAGTACATCTACTAACCATTCAAACAATTATTCGCTCTTATTCTGCCACCAACGTAACACGATGTTCACCTAATATTAAGTCATAAGAATTATTTTACATCATGCAAACGTCTAATAAAAAATATTAAACTATTAAAAATATTCGAAACTGCAAATTATTGGCAGTAAAGTAATATAACCAATTAATGAATCCTCGTAGGAACTTTACTGAATAATTAAGTATGAATGATCATTATGATCCAAAACTAATGTATGTGTTCGTCTAATTTGTTTTTATGTTACCAAATTTAAGTTTTTGATAAAATATTGTGTATAATGTATTACATACAGTGGAAATTACCTTGCGAACATAACATAAACGGAGAGTGTTCCAAATTGATAGACCATAAGTAAGGCCGTCAAAGGAATGTAATATTTATCCATGTCATTTCCTGTACCATTGTTACTTTTTACAATAATAGACATTGTTTGTATAATTTTGTAATTTTTCTGATAAGTTACTATTATTTTTTAACAGTAGATATTCATAATGGTCCCGGGCATAAAGGAAGCATTTACATAACAGAGGGACGGGCCGGTAAATTAAACCAATAATTATTAATACATATACCCTAAGGTTTGTATAGTATGGGACGAGGAGCGCTGTAAAGTTTTATCAGCTCAAACTGACCTTCGTGATTATGTGGAAGTGTGATGTATGTCAGCTGAAAGCGTTTACGACAGTAAACATTCACATAGGATTTTCCCTGGGGTCAGATAACACCGGTGGTCAAGGGCAGTTAGAAGGGTCGTGGTTGGTTACGGTGGTTTTTTTTGTGTTGTATTGTAACTTTTTACCATTTGTATTTAAATAAGTTTCATTCCGTTCGTTGGAAATGGGGAAAGTTTTGGCGTTATGAAAATTTGCGGGAATACTAAAAACCCATTAATAGCCATTTTTAAAGGTTAAATTATTCACAGATTCGAACACAAAACATGACTTTGTGGTCTAGAAATGATCTACGACAGAGAGCCAAATCGCACTTTATAAGCATTTAGCTTGGGTTCTTACAAATATACAGAGGAATTTTTCTTCCAATGAGATTAAATTGATCGTTACTGTTCTAGTATTAGTGTAGGTCAAAATGGGAGGGTATAGATAGGTTTAAAATATACAATGATATTTTGTTCTCAAATTATATTTTTTCTATCATGGTATATTTAACACCGTCATATACATAAACAGTATTTATATAATCGTCAGAAAAAATAAAGAAGCCGAAATTCGCTACTTTGAGCATCTCTGTTATAGTTCGCTGAAGATGATTGAATTTTTTTTCACGTGGCTTTTGTCTAATCCCCCCATTTAAGTTATCACGATCAAACGGCCATTGTCTTCTTTACCAGGGATAAATTTGTGTACTCAATGTTATACGTTTATGAACAAATCATTACGTATTTGGATTTTTGCTCACTTTTATACTCCAAACCATATAGTTTCATTTATATGGTTTATCATTTTATATGTTATTTATGGTTTCATTTATATGTTATTTCAAAATCTGTTGCAATTCAAATGTATATGAATTTAGTTAATGTTAGTATATCTAAGTTAACATTTGACATTAGATTTAGTCACACCGTAAAAATGTTGGTAGTCAAAAAATCTCACGTAAACTTGAATATAGACTTTATCCTTTTATTTCCTTCTGGCACTTTTATAATTTACCTGAATTTAATTTACAATCATAATCTAGAAAATAAGTATTCATTAGTATTTGAAAAGAGGTTAAAGAACCTCATAGTTTTAGTGCGAAGCCGCGGGGAACAGCTAGTAGGAATATAACATTTCTCAACATTTCTGTATAGTTCGCTGAAGATGATTGAAAATTTTCAGTGTCTTATGGGCTTTTGTCTAATTACCTCAGTTAAGTTATCAGGATCAAACGGCCATTGTCTTCTTTACCGGAGATAAATTTGTGTACTCAATTTGATATGTTTATGAACAAATCATTTAGATTTTTGCTCACTTTTATATTACCAAAATATATAGTTTATAACATTTCAAAATCTGTTGCAATTCATATGCATATAAATTTGGTTAATGTTAGTATATCTAAGTTAACATTTGAGATTAGATTTTTTACACCGTAAAAAT
>NW_025786257.1:0-49037 GCF_021130785.1 Homalodisca vitripennis
CTTTTCAAACGTTTTTTTTTAAAAAAATTTTTTTTTTTTTGGGCTTTTGAAAAGTTTTTCTAAAAGCCAAGAAAACTTTTTTAAATGACGACACTTACGACGTGTGGGAAACTAAACCAGTAATTATTTTGAAAAAATGGGTAATTTTAGCGGTTGGGAAATTACGCAAAAAGGGCAATCGGAAATGCCCAACTTTCCAAGTTTTAAAATTTTTTTTAATGAAAGTTTTTAACGAAAATTTTTAGAACGTTTTATGATATAATATGAAACCTTGGATTTTTATTTTAGATTAAAATATTTTTTTCTTCAAACGAAGTAAAAATAGGCTTGCTGTGAGGATCATATTACGGCTTTGTTAATGCGTCGATAATCGTTTAAAAAGCCAGTTGCGGGGGTTAAAACCTTTTCATTTTCCCCTCCTTTACTTTCAAAAATTATGATTCAGTGTATGGGGGCCCTTAAAAACGTAAAATTTAAATTCATTTCATTCTTAACTTCATGCATACTGCTAAAGTCAAGGGATTGGGAAGAGTGTAAAACTATATATGATTTTGGGTTACATTATAAACAATAGCAAAAATTGCATGAATATTTCTTACCAAAAACCCCAAAAAAGTCTGCACTTAAAACAACTGAATTTTTGGTTTTAAACATTCACAAAATGGCAGGTAAAATTTTGCTACTTTCATCATCCTTTGCCCGATTGATTGTTAGTGAGGTATTTTTTATTACAATATTGGTCTTTCACCCTCATTGTATGTATAGGCTTGCCTTTTTTTAACCTAAAAATTTAAAAAAAATACATTTTATTGCAATATAATTTGGTAAAAAAGGGAATCATTAGCACATTTGAACAAAAATAGTTTAAATTAAAAATATAACCACTAATTAAAAAAAAAAAAAAACTGAGGCAGTAAAAGGGGCCCTTTATGTCATGGGAATTATAATAATATTAAAACTTTTTCCCAATTAATTGAATAAAATATAGCTTTAACTTTCCAAAGAATTATAATAAAATTTTGGGGGAAAGTTGTAATTTAAATTGAATGCCCTAAAATCATTCCGGGTTTAAAATGACCTATCTCAATCAATTAAATCATTTGCCAGAAAGGGAAAATTTCGTGTTACGTAAGACCATAATCTCAAAGATGTTTGGGCCCCAATAAAAAAAACAACCCCAAACCCCACTATTCAAAAAGGGTTTTTGAAACATTTTTAAATTTTAAAAAAACAATGACTTCAATTGAAAAAAAAAAACTTATGAATGTTCTCCTAGCTTATAGTTTCCCAAACCTGTTACGAAATCTTACATTATTAAAAATTCCCAAACATCCACAAACCCGCTTTTTCTTGTTAATTTTTACCCAAATCTTGCAGAAAAAGTTAAAAACCAAACCCAAAAATTTAAAATTCGGGGTTTTAAACATTATTGTTCATGTATGGCTTTGAAAAAACCATGCTTTTAAAAAAAACTCCCCAAAAAAGCAAAAGCGATTGTTGCATATAAAAAAAAGGGAAAACTACTAAAATACTTTGAGTGCCAACATTTAAAACTACTTGGGCCCCTATTTAGATGTTCCTTAGTCAACACCAAACTCTAGTTTTCTGTAAGGGTTACAACACATAGTAAAGTTAGGTTTACTATCACTGTGTAACACACTGAGTGATAACATCTCTCGCAAATTGCACTTTATAGATGGTCCCTTTGGGCAATTTGAAAACTCTAGTACTGTAAGGGTTTTAAAAACATATAGTTAAAAATTTGGGTTTACTCTCGCTTTTTTAACCACGGGTGATAACATCTCAGGGGGCTTGGGGCACTTTTTAGTTTTTCCTTATTAAATTTTAAAAAAAATTAAAATACGTAAGGGTTACCCAAAACATATTTTAAAATTAGTTGACTATTCTGTGTAAAAAACCCCCCGAGGTTTTCCCCAAAAATCCAAAAATTTCTTGCACTATATAGATTTTCCCTTTTTTCAACACAAAACTTTTTTTTCTGAAAAGGGTTACAACACATATTTTAAATTATTTGGGGTATTGCTGTTAAAAAAAATGAGTGCCAAAAAACCCCCCCTTTCTTGCCCCTTTTTTGATTTTCCCCTTGGGGCCCAACCCCAAAAAATCTATTTTCTGAAAGGGGTTTAAAAAAACAATTTTTTTAAATTTTTTTGAATATCGCTGTGTAACACAGGGGGGGATAAATTCAGGGGTTTTTAAACCCTTTTTTATAGTTTTCCCCTTTTTTCAAACCCCCAAAAAAACTATTTTTTTAAAGGGGTTTTAAAAAACATTGTAAAGTTAGTTGACTATCGCTTTTGAAACCCCCTTTTAAATGATAAATCTCACGCTACTTGGGCCTATATAGATATTCCTTATTTTTAAAAAAAAACTCTAGTACTGTAAATTTTTTCAACCTTTGTAAAGATAGTTGACTTTTGTGTTTTTAAAACACGGGGTGGGTAAAAATTTTCAGGGGTACTTGACCTATATAGATGTTCCTTAGTCAATAAAAAAAATTTTAGAAAATAAGGGGGGTTTAAAAAACATATATTTTAAAATTATTTGGGGTCCGCTGTGTTAAAAAACTAAAATGAAAAACTTTTTCATGTTTTTTGACCAAAAATTTTGATTTTTCCTTAGTCAATACAAAAAATCTAGACTGTAAGGGTTAAAAAAACATAGAAAAGGGGTTTGTTTATATTGCGGGGAAAACCCCAATTTTAGGGGCCCAAAATTCTCAATTACTTGGGCACTATTTTGATTTTCCCCTTAAAACCCCAAAAAAAAATTTGTAAATGAAAGGGGGTTTTTAAAAACCTTTTGAAAAAATTAGTTGACTATTGCTGTGTAAACATGAGTCCAACATTCCGTACTTGAATTTTTATAGATTTTCCTTAGTCAACCAAAACTCTAAATAAAAAAGGGGTTTAAAAAAAATTTTGTAAAGTTGGGGTGATTTTTCCCCCTTTTTAAAAAAACTGATTTTAAAAAATTTTTCAGGGGGCTTGCCCCCTTTTTGGTTCCCTTTTGTCAAAACAAAACTCTAAAAAACTGTAAGGGTTTAAAAAAACATTGGGGAAAGTTAGTTGACTATCGCGGGGGGGAAACCCCCTTTTAGTGAAAATTTTACGCTATTTGGGCCCCCAAATTGTTTCCTTATTTTAATAAAAAACTTTTATTTTCGGAAAAGGGTTTTTTAAAAAAACATAGTTTAAAAATAGTTGATTTTTTTTTTGTAAACCCCCGGTGAAAAACATCTCCCCGGGGGTTTGGGGCCCTTTTAGATGTTCCTTAGTTAAAAACCCCAAAAATTTGTACTGAAAGGGGTTTTTAAAAAACATTTAAAGTTAGTTAAAAATCGTGTGTCCCCCCCCCCGTAACTGGGGGGGGGGGGGCGCGGGGCTTGGGGGCCCCCCGGGGAAAAATTTTTGGGGGGGGGGGCCCCCAAAACGGGGCCCCGTTTTTTTTAAAAAAAATTTTTTTTTGAAAAAATTTTTTTTAAAAAGGGGGGGTGTTGCAAAAAAAAATCATTATATTTTTTTTTTTTAAAATTTTTTTTTTAATCTAAGAAAAAAGCAAAGTGAAATGAGGGAAAAAATTAAAATTTACTATTTACGAATTTAAAGGTTTTTTTGGGGTTTTCCCCCAACTTGTACAGAAGGTATGGGGGACACTGGGTTATCTGGGAATGCCCCTAGGACGGCGCCCCGGGGGCCCGGGGGTTCCTTCCCCTCCCCCCCCGGTTTTCCCCCCCGCAGCTCCCCCATCCCTTCACCGCACCACCCATGCCACATTGCCACAAAAACAACACATCGTTTTTCGCTGGGGGCCCCCCCTTGGGGGAAAAGTAACTGCGGGATTTTTTTGCGTTTTTGCACTAATATTGTTGACAAAAGTTTTTCCCCCTTTTACTTTTTAAAACTCTCAGTGGTTTTTTTTTTTACGTTTTAAAAAATTTTTCCCCGGAAAAAGTTTCTTTGGTGTTTTGCCCAAAAAAAATTTTCGTGTTTTTGAAAATTTTGGTTTTTTTTCCCAAAAAAAAAAAAGGCGGTGCGGGGAAAAAAACCAAAAAAAGCTAAAGAGAGAAAAAAAAAAAAAACACATCCCCAACCCCGTTTTTCCCCTTTTTTTTTGGTAAATGAAACAAAAAGTAAAAGGGGGTAAAAATTTTTTTTTCAGTACTTTGTTACCCCTTTTTTTTTTTTTAAAATAATTTCAGGGGGAATGGGTTAAAATTATTGGGAAAAATTTTTAAAAAAAAATTAATTTTAAAAATTTTTGTTTTAAAAATTTGCAGCGTTTTTTTTGATTTAATCTGTGTTTAAAAAAAAATTTTTTTAAAAAAAAGGGTTTAAGTTTCTTCCCCCTTTAAAAAAATTTTTTAGGAAAAAACCCCCCAACAGCAAATTTTTGTCATCCCCCCCCAAAATTTAAGACGACATTTCGCCTTTTTAAACCAAAAACTAAGAAAAAAAAATTTTTAAATTTTTTTAAAAAAAAGGGGGAGTGGAGTTTTTTTGTCGGCAGTAAATTTTTTAATTTTTTTGTTTTTCTATGCTTTTAGATAAATACGGGACAATTTTTTAAAAAACTAAAAAATTTCCACCCCAAAATTTTTAAAATTCCCCAAAAATATTTTTTTAAAACGAATTTTTGGGGGGCGAAAAATTTTTTTTTTTTTAGATGAAATTTTTCTGTAGTACAAGTTGGGGGTTTTTAAGGGTGGGGGGGTCATCAGCTTTTTTTCCCCCCCAAAAACCCCCTTTTCAACTAATTTTTTTAAACTTTTGGGGGGGGGGAAAATCTTTTCCCCCGGGGGAAAATTCCTTTTTCCCAAAGGTACCCAGGAAAAAAAGTCGAGGGTTTTAAAAAATCGAGATGTTTCAACCCCGGGGCAAAAATTTAAAAAGGTTTTTAAAAGGGGTTTTTACAACTGATTTTCCAAAAACCCATGGTGAGTCTACTTAAAAATCTATTGATCATAAAAGATCCGGGGGCGGAAGTGGGCCTAATTACCAAATTTCGGATGCAGAACAGATGTTTTCTCGTATCGAGATTATTTGAATGAAGGGGGAAAATTTTAAGAACCTGATTTCTTAACAATTTTACTTTAAGAAGGATGGGGGAGACAGTTGACTAAAGAGGTGGTTTAACAAAAAATTATGGGCCCTAATGGCTTAAAAGTACATCGAAACATGGCTATAGTCTATTGCAAATCCAAACAAATTTACCTTGTATTGTAATCCATGCAAACCTTTTTTCCAAACTGAAAATCAAACATCCACATAAGATTTCTGCTTTAGCCCAAAGATTGAAGGGTTTTGTGTTTTCACTCTGTGGAAAGTAAATTGAGTGACGTGATCGGGATTCCTGAGCATGAGAAATCCTTAAAATAACAAACAGTGCTTTTGTGCTTGGGGAAAAAAATTTGAGAATTAGTTTAAGTAAACGTTGTGGCATTGATCAAAGAACTACCAAGGACATTGATTGACACTTGAAGGAGGCACAACTGGAAAAGGGTGTGTTTTGTTTGCTATCATTGATTTGTAATCTTACACCTAGCAAAAGATGGCAGCCATTAAGAGGCTCCAAATGAAAACCTGGATTTCAAGTGGACCCTAGATGCGGTGGGTTTATTGTAACAGACTATTGAAATTGTATATCTTTACCATGCACCTCTGAAGAAGGCACATTCTTCGCCAAAATAAAAAGGCCAAGTCAGTTACTTTTCGCCCGCTCATCCAGAATGAAATTTTTAGACCATTATTGCAGGTAAAAAGTCAGAGAAAACATATTTTGTGGACATTCAAGGCTTTCAAAATACTTTTCAATTAATGTTTTTGACTGGTACTCCCGCTCGTAAGGTCATTTTGGGAGCAAAAACTGTCTCAAAGTCCTTCGTTATGTGAAAATCATAACGCCGGAAACAGGGTTCCGGAGGTAGTGGGAGGTTTTATTGATTTTGTAATAGGTTGGTTGAAAAAACTGGGATTGGGTCTTTCGCAAGAAAGAAATTCAGAGAAAATCAAAAATAGATGGCTTAGATTTGAAAGATACTGGCCGGGGGCCAGTGCTATGACAAATGGTTCAGAATATGGCTGGGCAAATACAAAAGGCCGTCCAATTATAGGATTTCTTGCCGAGGAAAACAACCTGGCTTATTTTGTGCCTTGCGCGGCTTCATTCCTTAAATTTAGTAGGTGCAAAATTCCTGCTAGTATGTCAGGGGTGGTACAGTCATACTTTTGGGAAACTCTTAACTGCTTGTACAATTTTTTTGGTTCCTCGACCAATATAGATGGGAGGTTTTATTAAATTACCCATGTCCCTCTATCTCATAAAACTACAAAGTAACACCAGATGGTTCGACTAAGGGAGGGAAGTGTACATGTTATATACAAGCATCTAGGGTAATATTATAAATGCTTTAAAATGACATCAGAAAACCAGCCTAACTACCTCAGATGAAAACATAAAAAACTGAAAGCAGCTAATCTTTTGAAAAATTGTCAAAGCAGTTTGAGTTTATAGTTCTCCTCTGTTTTTGGTTTACAAGCAATTGACCCGCATTGGACATTGTGAAACAAGCTCCTACACAGTGGAGAATATCACCATACATAGATCGGCCCAAATACACTTCCAGGTCGATTTGATCTCTGAACTAGACTTCGGAGAAAGGGCACAAACTTATTTCAAAAGCGTATGCAATAAAAGAAGCACAAAGAAATGGCAACAAATCATGGGCCCTTTGATTCCTTCATTTCAAAGTAGTTCTGGAAAGAGGAAGAAAAAAGCGCATGTTTGATGAGAAATCCGAAGATGTGAGAGCAACTGACTTCTCAGAAGAGGAAGAAATGATAATTCAATCAGCAGCTATTAGAAATCGTTTAGATCGCATTCTTTTGTGATACTTCAGAGAAAGATTCATACTATTTTCAAAAACATAAATCATTTGTTTGGTTTCTAATCGGAGCTAGCTTTGGAACAATGAGTGGGGATGACCCTAAAGGTAAAGCAATTGAATTAGCCTCCTAAATATAAAGAAGACTTGGACAAAGACGTTTTTGGCACTGAAGTGGAAAAGTTTCATAATACCTGGTTTGGATCTTAGTTCCAAATATCCTAACAGCCAATTCGATTGATCTTCTTGAAAATTTTTTGTGTGTGAACAAAAATGAGGATGTATATCCAAACATTATTGACTGCCTTACGGATTTCTTGTCAATTTTCCTGGTTTCAGTGGCTTCGAATGAAAGAAGTTAGTTTTAGTAAACTTAAAAATAATAAAAAATTATTTACGGGAATTTGACCAGGGAAACAGAGGCTGACAAACCCTAGGGATTATTTCCTTTGAGATCCAGGTAGCCTCAAAACTATGCTTCAGTGAGATTGTCAGTACATTTGCTGCAAGGAGAAAGCCCGGAAGTTTAAATTTCTAAGAACTATTAAATGTCTTTTAAATCAATATTTTACATAATTTTACCTATAATAAGTGTTTTAGTATAATTGGTTTGTGGTTTTGAATTAAAATTATTTGTTTTGAAAAATAAGGTTTTCATATTATTTACCAAATTTATTTAGGGCCTATATACTTTGAATTGAGGTTGAGATTTTAAGATAATGATTCAAGATGTTTTAATGTTAGCGTACCCGGGGGTACCGGATGGGGACACACCACTCTTTTTAAGAAGGAGTTATAAGGTATTAGTTTCGTTCAATTGGTGGGGGGGTGGGGCGCCAAAATAGGTGAGTTTGCCTCCGGGTGCTGAATAACCTAGTTACGTCGGGCGCTGGCTTGTGCTACACACATGAGTGATAACATCCTCACGATACTTGACAACTATATAAGATATTCCTTAGTCAACACAAAACTCTAGTACTGTATGGGTTACAACACAATAGAAGTTAAGTTAGTTGACTTTTGCATGTGTTAACAACTCTGAGTGCCAACATCTTCCACGCTACTTGACACATATATAGATGTTCCTTAGTCAACACAAAACTCTAGTACTTAAGGGGTTTAACAACATTATAGTAAAAGTTTAGCATGACTTCGCTGTGTAAATACACATGAGTTGCTTATCATCTCTCGTTATGACACTAAATAGATGTTCCTTAGTAAACACAAAAACTCTAGTACTGTTATAGGGTTTACACACATAGTAAAGTTAGTTGACTTATCGCTGTGTAAACACATTGAGTGATAACAATCTCACGTACTTGAAACTATATAGAATTCCCCTTAGTTCAATACAAAACTCTAGTATGTATAAAGGGGTTACAACACATAGTAAGATCTATGTTGACTATTGCTGTAGTACAACACTGTGTGATTAAACATCTCACGCTACTTGACACTATATTGATGTTTCCTGAGTCAATACAAAAACTCTAGTTCTGTATGGGTTACAACACAAGTAAAGTTTGTTGTCTTTGCTGTGTAAACACACTCGAGTGCCAAACATCTCAGCTACTTGACACTTAATATAGATGTTCCTTAGTCAAACACAAAAACCCTCTAGTACTGTAAGGGGGGTTTACAACATATAGTAAATGTTGTGATGACTTTCGCTGTTGTATACACACTGTGTGTTAACATCTCACGCTTCTTGTACACCTTATATAGTTGTTCCTTAGTCAAATCTACAAATCTCTAGTACTGTTAGGGTCTTTTTTTCAATCAACTTAGTATAGTTAGTTGACTATCGACTGTTTGTAACCCAACAACATTGAGTGATCTAACATCTCCACGCTACTTGACACTATATAGATTTTTCATTAGTCAATACATAAATCTCTAGTACTGTTAAGGGGTTTACAACACATAGTACTAGATAGTTGTCTATTGTGTGTAACACACGGAGTGATAAAATCTCACGCTTAATTGGACAACTATTTAGTTAGTTCTTAGTCACCAACAATACTCTAGTACTGTAAGGTTTCACAACACATAGTAAAGTTAGGTTGGACTATTGATGTGTAACACCACTGAGGCCAACAATATCTCTCTACTTGACACTATAAAGATATGCCTCTGTTTTACCCACAGTGACTATTGTACTGTATAGATTAAAGTGTCTGTACTTTTATATTATAATAAGTAATATTTGTTACAATTCTTACAGATGTCACTATGACCTATTTTCTTAATGTTAAACAAATTTTTTACCTTTTTTGTCAAGTAAATTGGCTACAGGTACATTGTATCGGCTTTGTGGTGATTCTACCTTACATTTATTTGTCCATGCAAAATGGGTGTATAACACATATGTTTTTTATCTCATAGTTCTAAATAAGTTTTATATTTTTGATTTAGTTATATAACTAATTAATTGTATGTGTTGTAACTTGTTGGAAGTTTTTATTACCAAGATAAAGTTATTAGACTATATTTCATGAAACTATTATCCAGCATATGACACATATAAAAGCTTAATTTTATAGATTTCCTAAACAAAGCTGCTAATCCATAAATCATCATTTTCACATTAAACTTATCTTTATTCACAGAAACAAATTTTATCCACCAGCCTACAAATCGCCCAAAAATAAATAATTAAAACCCGTAAAATTGGTTTTAATCATGGTAAAAATGTTAACTTATTCATTTTCACCTTTATGTCGTGATATCATGTTTCATTCAATTTTTTTAAACAAATAAACTGAATTATTTGTTAATGGAAAATTACAGATTAACTGACAATTCATATTCTATATTAATATTTTCATCGTCACAGACTGAAACAACTTATATTATCTCTAAACTCTACTATCTGTTATTTATATGATGAAAAATCATATATTCAACATTTCACTTTTGTAGTCAACTAATTCATTTTTATTAAAAATATGATATTCAATAATAGATGATTGTAAATAAATAAGGATTATCATACTTACTTTTTTTAACCTATTTGATTTATAATTCACAAAATATTGATAACTGAACATATTAATAAATTTCATTCTTTTGTTACATAAAATGTTTGGTTCTTATTTTTATATGAAAGAAACATACCAAGTAAAAGGTTAGGAAATTTAAAAAACTCACCATTTCATGACGAAATCAGGAGAGGGATTTGATTCATTGCTATGTTAAGCACCAGTGGCTCAGGCATAATTTAAAACTTTGTACCCAATCATAGTATCTATTTGGGAGTTAGTTCAGATGCATGCTTGAAAACAGAAGGAAAGAGACAGAAAGCGTGAAACAACTGTGTTGTATGGGTTACCATTGGTCTGCTTGCAACATTATGTAACTGTTACATTATAGAACAAAGTATGTAGAGTCCAGTTAATTATATTTTGAAAATAAATACAATTAAAGTTATTCAATGACAAATGATTTTTTTTATTACTCAGGTTTCCAAAAGGATTAACCTGTCTGGTTTATATTTTAAAAATATAACTTAAAAAAAACCAATATAAACAATGTTTTTTAAAATCCAATAATATAAGTTTAAATTATTATGACAAAATTAAATTTTATACTTAGAAACTGATTAAATATGATAAACTTTTAAAGCGGCCCAAACCATTAAAAAGTTTATACTCAGATAACTTAGGATAAAAATTTGGTTGAGAGCACAGAGATGTACTGTCCTTGTGCTTATAAAAAAGCAATGCTTAACAACAGCAGAACCTTAACAATTGTAATAATCTATCTCATTTGAAATCTCGGTTTACATGAACCAATATACTTATACAAAAGGAGAAATGAAAGATTGCAATCTAAGTAGAAAAAAAAACTATCTTACTGTAAGATTGAATTAAAATTTGCTGTACCTGAAAAAAAACCTTACGATATTATTATTGAAGTTCGACAGCATGTGTGTAATGGTTTGAATGACATCACAAATATTTACACTAGTATAAAAGTGGTATTAAAAAGTACCAAAAATTAAAGGGCCATATGTATGAATTTCATAATTTGGTTTGACGACACTGTCAATTGTCTTTGTGAGATGTACTGTACCTACATTGTGTTTGGCTAGATGAGACAGTTAGTGTTTTTACTACTGTACTAAACGTGGACACACTAATATTTTTATTTTGCTGTCACCTTTCCCTTTTTTACTTTCTTTAACACTCCCAAGCCTAACATCATTAATATCCTTTGACGACTCGGACTTTTTACTAAACCTTCATCATACAAAAACATGGGTATGATAAAAAATTCATCTCTTTAAATTCATTTTTTACAGACGCTAATACCAGTGAATTCGCACTATAACCCATGTGGTTCGGAAAGCCGTGTGGGTGGTTATGTTGTAATGTGGTATCATGCTTTGGTATTTCTATAAATTGTCGTTGTTAGTAACTCTGAACATTAGCTGTACGTTATTTTCTTATCAGCATATTGATGTCCTAGCACAAAGCAATGGGCATTGCATTGTTTTGTTGTCTTCTCATGGACATATAACGAGACATGATGAATTTTACCTTTTTACAGTCGTAGTTTATGTGCGTTGTTGTTCTTTTTAATGCGTTGTTATCTTGTTACTAATTTTTTTAGATATTATACACATAAAATACTATGTTTGTGGTTTTATAAAGACATATTCACTATTTTGACTATTATATAATATATATAGTAAGACACATTGTTATATCAAATTGTGTTATTCTCCATAGTATTGTTGTCACTACCGCCAAAAGTCAGCAGAAAAAAGTAAATTGCTCACATTGTGCTCTTTTTCATTAAAAAGTATATAAAACAAATTTCGTATTAATATAAACTGTTTCCAAACCATTATACAGTTTCTGTACAGATCAGGATTTAAAGTTTCCTTTACAGTTTTTGGCTATTCTGAATTTTGAAACGCTGTAATAGTACAGGTACTCATGTGCATACATTTTCTGCACTAATTTTTGTTTGTATTATTTTTTTACTTGTTAAACTAGAAGAAAGTTGTTTCTAAACTATAGTTTACACAGTCTGGAAAGCTCACAGTTCACATTTACAAAAAGAATACAAAAGTTGTATATGAATAAACATTTATCATTTGAAGTCTACCAATTAAGATTGTAGAGTTTATTGCATAAATTTTTACAAGGAGGGAGAGCTGCGTCTAAAATTTTCTCAAAATAGGTATATCATTCAATAAATTATGATGGGTCATCTCGGAGGGTTAAATGGTGAGGATGCAGTTTAAATTTCTGAGAACACTTTGGAACCAAAGAAGTAATTTCATTTTTTGTTAGTAGTGACAATAACTACTTGTTACAATATTATTTTGAAACTAACATTTTCTTTACGTTCTTCACATCAATATTGTAGCAATCTGCTAATGTTCATTTCACTTGAAGATCATTTATGTGTTAACTAATATGTATGATTTTACAAATTAAGTTTGATTTTTTTTTTATTTCATGTGTATTAGGGATTGTAATCAAACTTTATTATCGGCTATGATCATTTGTCAATTCCTCTATAATGTTTATCTCGAATGTATAATATTTGATAAGACTTTCTCTCACAAAAATATGTTGCGCCACTGTCTGGTATGCCTAAGCCAAAAGGCCATGATTAATAGAATTGAACAAGTCATATGTTGAAATACAACTTACGCTAGGTGGTGCTGCAATGAGAGAGTGTTGTTCAGTGCACTTGACTTTGGCTAGATTCATAGCTACTTACTGCATTTTGAGTTTCTATTATTTTGTTCGCATGGGTCCTTAAGTGTGATATTTTGATCCACTGTAGAGCAGAATAAATTGACTAATCCTATTAAAATTGTAGTGTGACTGCTACACCGTAATCAAATTTCCGAAAATTCTAATGTTAATACATTCCAAATCATCTATTGTACATGACAACTTTATTACAAAGAGTTGCTTTTAAATTGATTTTGGAACTTATTCATAATCTATCGTATTGACAGAGAGATTACTTTAAAGTGATAAGGATTCTGAGGAGGTGGGTATAAGAATCGATTATACTACAAGAAAATGATCAATTACAGATATATTTTGTTCAGTGAACGCGTAATGTGTATTATATTACATTATTACACCTATTATCTTATCGCAAAAAAGGAAGAGGCGAATAGACAATACAAAAATAAAAAGTCAAAATTTAGATCAGAATGCTAGTTTTGATAGAATTGATATTGCCCAAGGTCAATCACTACAAAATATCTGTCATTCAGTTGACCTTTTTAGAGTTCACAATCAACATTTTGACGATAGAGATCAAATGCAGGTTGACTTATGTTCTCGGTGACACAAGTCACTACTTTAACTGATACTCCTTTGTAAGCGAAAATGCTTAAAATGTAATGGTGTCTTTTTTTTTTTTAGTACAACATTGTTTCTTTTAAGTTTTTTATTATTTTAATATTTATACATATTTTTTACACTTATTTTTACAATCACAGTCTTTATAAACCCATACATTGCTTTTGTAGTTCGACCTGTCCTAGTTCCATTTAATGAAAACATTGTAAAAAGACTATGTTAGACAACTATCTCTTTATCCAATTAGTGTAATCATGTGGAAAGTTAGACGCGAGTCTTACATGGTGTTTACTGAATCACAGTACGGAGTAGTTCATAAGTTGGTCCACTGTTTATAAGAGGATTCTTATTTGCATGTCATACCATTTTTTTTTCTCGTACTTATTGTGTTGCAGAAGCCATTTGTCTTAGTTTCTAATTACCCGCTTTCTTCCACCACATAATGTGAACTTTGGAGCTATATCAACAATATTTTACCCATACTTTTTTCTACATTTTTGTACTTATACTGTTGGTTAGGACTGCACTTGTTTGTGAATTTTTATTTACTGTAAGATAATGTGAAAATAAAATTTATAATTGTAAGTATATATTATTGTTATTAGTTGAAATTACTCCTTCCAATTAAACGATTTTAGGTTGATTTCTTTGTTTTTTTTATTTTGGTGGGGTTTTATAGATAGTGGTATAAAGATTCAAAGATTTGAGTAAGATATTTTGCCATTAATTTCTCAAATAAACTAATATTGTATGTACTTGATATACCTCAGTGTGTATTCTGTGTGTTGTTGTTTACTAATAAGGAAAAATAAAACAACACACACAGAATACACTACAAAGGTAAAACTTCACCGGCGTAATGTAATTCACATGAAGACTTAACTAAATAAATCTTTCTGAAAACATGCTTGAAAGAGAACCTATCTTTTTACAGTATGAAACTGTATTTGTGGATCATATGGAGCAAAAACAAAATATTTTGAGAAAAGATATAAAGGGATAAAACACCATAAATCATTATGTTTGTAGAGAGATAAGCATAGTTTAGGTCCATTGCTTCTACAGAATTTTAATTATAGCACTAGGTATTAGTAGTATGTAAAATTAAATCCCATACCAAAATAATTAATGTGTAACTTTTTCAATATACTAGCTAATATAGTCCTCAGTTAGCATAGATATACAACTAGAACTTATCATAGGACTTCATACTCAGGTTCAGTCAAAACAGGATATTATTTTTTGAGTAGCTTTCATGTTATTTTTTGTTGCAAAAAATTAAAAAAAAATAGTTACGACTTTTAACAACAACGCTTAATCACACTCCTTTGTTGCTTAACAAGGTTATCTGTACACATAGGTATAAACTACATCCTTACTTAATACTAAAGGTTTAAAATACTTATAGTGTCTACGGAAATAAATATCACCAGTTCCTTTAAATAAGGTTTTACAATATCTTCTATAAGACGCCTGAATCAAGAATTCAATATTAATCAAAGTATCAAGTGAGTATCTTAAGTGGAATTTTAATAAACAGGCCTTGTTTTCTAAAGGCCAAGAAATTAAAATCGATGTTATTTCGAAGGAATTTAGGGCAGATCTTCAGAATTAATACTCTGTTTTACATTTCGCGTACATGCTTTGACTGCGCAACTGAACTCTGTAAATGATAAGCAGGTAAGTGTCTGTTACTTTTTAAAAGGGACTTTCATTAGATTATACTTGACATATCTATGTGAATATATATTTGTGGGGTAAAGGTTTTTGGAGGTTTGTAAGATAAATTTGTTAAAAAAAATTTAAGGTTAAATGCTTTTTATAAAGATAGCAACCACCCACGAAGATGCACATGAAATGTTTTATTCATACAGCTCATGAGTGAGATTGCTTTCATGTTTGTTGGAAGTAATTTCTCATGGGGGGTACGCTCAATGTTGGGTGATTCATTTTTTCAAAATGATATCCAAAATGGCAGACCCTATTTGATGGAAAAGGTGCAGCCATTATTACAAAAGTTGGGTAAAATGGATTATAATGACTAATAAGCGACCTGTTTACATGCTTTAAGTTTTCTGAAGGAGTGATAGTACAAAAACTGTGTTCTTCTTAAGCCATAGATTGATTTATGTTAGAACGTCAATTTCATCTTTCAATTATACCACTCAATTATTGCAGTATTACTTACACTTAAAAGATAATTTTATCATACACATGAACAAAAGGAGGAGTAAAACACATTAACAACTGACTTATTTTAGCTGCTTGTAGTATCCATGAATAATAAATTATGAAGAGTTCATCGCATGTTAAAATAAGCATTTTTTGTACTAGTTGCCTTATATGTGGCGGGGTTTCCCCATCTTTTATATAGATTTGAATTTTTTATCTGCTTCATTTGAAATTGAAAGAAATGTAATCTACTCAACTGAGTTGAGTAATTGTCTCGGGAGTTTTATCACTAGCACTGACTGTTAAAATAAAATTACCTAAAATAAAACACCATTTTCTCAGAAAAATGTAAATAGGTATTTGATATATACGCACTTTTTGTTTTTAGACTAATAAAAATGATGCTAATTCGGAGATAATAAGAAAACAAAGTTGTACAAATTCACTTTTCCAAATTTGACTTTCTTCCTCATACATAGAATAGGAACAGAGGTTGTTAATGGTAAATTAAACTGATATACAACGGAAGTATTGAAAGAACCCAATTATTTAAACACAAAAAACTATTATAATATCATCAAAGTTAAACTTCTTCAAATCTTGTTACTATGTCACATGACAAATACATTTTGTGGATTGTTCTCATTTTGTTTACTAACTTGTGAAGATTAAATAATAAGTATAATTATTTATTATTCTGTGATGGTATCACGTTGTCATCGATATTTACCCCATAAGACCGTTTACACTATTTTTATTTTTACCTTTATAGATCCCAAAATCCAATACATGTTATTGTTCAAATCTATGATAGGAAAGGGACAACTACGACATTTAGAATGGTCTAGCATGGTTACCCTTCCAGTTCTTAGTTATTGGGAAACCTCACGGCTAATTGTTATTAAAACCCATACACTATTAATTTGCTGGATAAAATAAACTGTTAATTAGATACAAGTTCCTATAGTGATTTGGAATGTTTGAAAGGTGATTGGGGCGTTTTTGAACTTCTTTTAAATTGTTAAAATTGTAAGGGTACCCGAACTCGAAAAGAACGAGAAATACAATTCATGACTCCTAAAGTTACACAGGATTTATTTTGCAATGCCTGTGAGATTCCAATCCCTAACCAAAGCTTCAATCACATTGTAAATACACTTTCTTTTCTTTCCTTTATTTATCGACCCCTGAACCCAAACGAAGTATCTGAACTTCTCTATCAAGAATTATCAGAATACCTTAGCAAATGTGACGGTGCTTTAAAACATTTAATGTCTAGTTAGAATAATAAAAAACAAGTTACATTTTACTCTTATTCTTATTTTTTGGGGTAAATCTACTCTACAATTTAGAAATTCATAATGACTTTTAAACTTTTGTGAAACATAATAACACAGCGAAAAAATGATGAAACCATTTTTCTTCTGTTATGTTTATTTAACTGACCCTTTGGGGACCCTATCAGATTACATTGATGGTGAAATTATTAACAATGCAGTTTACTTTCTTTATCTCTAAAAACTTTTACGTAATTTTTTTGAATGAGAGACCATACCAAATGGCCAGATTTAGATGTGAAGTCTGATGAATCTTTATTTTATAAAACATTGAGTTTTTTACAATTTTAAAACTTGTGGAGTTAATAAAAAAAAAAACATTATGTGAACTAATTGTAATTCATTACTTTGCTACCAAAAACTTAATTAATAAGATTATTGTAACTATTAATAATGTTAAAAAATAATAATTAAATTATGAGCTAGTAGGTCACTTATTAATATTACAACTCTGCAGAATAGTACAAAGAGACTTGATTGTTCTACTCAAACGGTCATGACTTGATCATAGTGACTTATAACTCTTTAATATTGGGCATACAAGAAAAACTTTATTTTATCCTAATTATTTTTATTTGTATCCCATTTTTCTGCAATGAAATTTATTTACATGTATTATACTTTATGACAATTAGCTAATGGAGAAGCGCAGGAATATTCAAGGAATTGTCAGATGGGCGGATAGAATAAGGGTTATTTTTGGAAGAGATGAGCTCAATTCAAACTAATGAAGCCATCAAGGTTTACCACTGGTTTTGCTAATAACTTTTTACCAGGATAATTAAGTCATGGTTCAATGAGCATATCTATATTTTAAAATACTAACAGTTAGATCAAAATGAAAAATTTTATTTTTATTTCTTGTAAAATTTATTTTGCAACATAAACGTTTCACCGAAAAAGGACAAGAATAAGACTTCATTTAATAATTAATATCATAAATTAAGAATAAGCTTAAATAATTTACATTTTTGAGAAATTGGAACAGCTAAAGACCATATTCAAAATACGGAGTACATGATTAAAATGTTACATTGTCCATTGCCTAATTTTCTTTAATACAATCTAATTATAAAAATAAGTACTTTCATTAATCAATTTTTGGAGCTTCTATAAAATCTTTTGTTTACATTTATTAGATTATTTCCACATACACAGTTTATGTGCAATTTCACGCACAACGCATACACCCATATTCCTATAGTCACTCCTGAGATATACTCCTGTTTTTTTTAAAACCGTTGAGGTTTACCATAGGAGCATTTTTTTTTTTTTATTTACATATTTTATAAGTTGTTTAAAATATTTTTTATATTTTGAATATGAAAGCCTGGCTTTATAATTAATCTTAAATAACTTTTACACAAATATCCGTTTTTTCTTGCTAATTCTTATTCTTTTTATAGCACATTAATAAAGGGGCTCTCTAATACTTGGCTTGAGTTCAACGTAACTCTAATAGTTTTAATCCACACAAGATAATAAATTCTGCCGTCAGTAACATCAAAATGTTCAATAATTATATGTCCAAAAAGACGTCAACTTGGTTTTATAGCCTAACTTGAGGGACCTCCGTGAAGTGTTTGAGTTGCAGACATCTCAGCAGGAGCCCATTCAACTGATAACAAGTTCAAGTGATCTCTCAGACATGAGTACCGTTGAGCATTTTTTATTTATGTTTAATGTTTAAATTTATTTTTACTACATTTATTGGCTGAGCAAATTAGTGAAGTTGGGAAAACTCCATTCTGTCTGTGATGTCTATATGCAAAATATTACAAAAACAAGCTGACTGTAGAATTGAAATTTTGCGACGAATGCTTCAATTTCTATACATGGAACCACTGTGTTTTGTTGATGTGATGGATGTAAATAATGAGATTGTGACTGGGCAGTTTGCAAATTATTTGAAACATTGGTCTTATGGGGGAAAACCACGTTGACAAAGAGAAATTCGGAAGGATAAATAAATATGTTAAACAAGCTGATTGTACGAAGGCGTACGATGGTTTTATCATACGTAGCTTATTTATGCGAGTTAAATATATTTTTTTTATGGTGTGGAAAGTCAATACTAAGTTAGCGTCAAGATTATTTCAGCCACTCATGTATTGTAGTACCCTCTGTTAGGATCACTGAAACTTTTTTACTACTTTAAACATTGCTATGTAATCTAACATCATTGAACTAAAGATTTATATGTATCATGTGGACAAGATATCTTGAAAAATATCATCTATAGTGCGTCATTAAAAGGGACTATCACTAAGTTCAACTATTTGTTCTGCCGGGGGATCAAAATTTTATTCTGTACGATTGCCTACTTGTATAAACTTGAAGTTTTGAGTGCAAAGTACCTGTTATACATTTGGTGTGGATTACAAAATATGGGTATTATTACCCTGTCGATCTTGTTAAGAATATTTTATTCATTAAAATCATTGTAGCTTCTGCTAATTTGTAATGGGTGGACAAGAAGTATTTGAGAAACTGATACACAGCATTCTTAAACAATACATTAATTGGTTCTGAATTCTAAGAAGAACCCTTATTCACAATGTCAAAAATTATACAGAAAAAACCGGGTTTTTAAAAGTATGTTTAAAAGATATCCCCACCTCAGCATTATTCAAGATCTTAAAAATACTAACAATAAGACAACTTTACTGTTTACTAGACTTCTTTTACTTCATATTTATACATAACTTACACTTTATCTTGATTTACAAGACCTTTAAAGATTGAATTAGTATGGTAAGTGTGGGTGGGTAAAATAATGCATTAATAATGTAGGTAACAGTAATTTAAATGCTATCTTGAAATTTTTTTTTTTAAAGTTGGCTATTAACTGCAAAGATAGATTGTGATGAATTGTTACAAACCTATTAATTTTATTTTTTTTTGGTTCTTAAGCAGCTGCTGAAACTCTAAATTTAAATTGCTTTATAGTGATTTAATACTGGACTTAAGATTTTTGTCATTTAAGGTAGTAGACTTCCAATGGAGAATGATCTACAAGATGTTTTTACTGTAGCTTAGCTCAGTGTACATCATCATAAAGGGGTTGTTTAGCAGAGGATGTTTGCTAAAGAAAAAATCCTGTCATCTGTTTGTATAATAAGGATGAATTCTTATTTTTAGGTTGGGCTTTGGATTCCACTTGATGTTACATCTTACATTAAAACTTTAAAACCCTTGTATATCTTGTGCTATGCTTTCATTACATTTTATTGCCGAACTCCTTGTAGCCATCCCTCCATGGAATGTGAAGAGTCACTAACTACCTTAAAATCTGATTTAATAAAGTTCAGTATTCATTTACTAAGTTTAAACTTTCCACACATTGAGCACAACAAGAATATTGAGCCATCTAGATAGGACACTACATTGTATTAATTCAAACCAGCATAGTTGTTTTATAGACGTGAACCCCTTTGAGGTAGGATTTGCGTGCATTGTACTCTACTAATAAAGACCTTTTAATTTGATGTACTTTTCCACTATGCTCTCATTTAAGATTTCTTTCAGGACTCCTTAAGGGCATCCCCCCCTGACTTGACAAAATATTTGGTACTTACTTCAAAAGTACATTTATTGGTGCAGTATTGATGTACCAAGTTTTATTGCTTTACTGTAATCGTTCGGGAAAATTATCAAGGGCCCCTGCAGGACTTAATTATATATTTAATCAAAACTTTTTTATTTTAATGTTATTATATGTGTTTAAAACCTTTCCATGTTCTAAAAAGACTAGACAACCATTCAGACCCAAAGGGTTTGAGCTGGCATCTGTATCTCTGTCCATGGTATGTACAAATGTGTGTCTGTCCTGGGATAAAATTTTTTTCCTCCCTTCCTCTATTTTATTGGTCCCCCCACCAAAATCCTATGGTATTATTAAAGAAGAACTCTATGTGACTCATAAACTGTAATGTACTTGTAGTCTCCTATCTCCAGAAGAAAACTCTATTTTTGGTGATTTACAACTCTAATTACTCAATTCACTTTATATACTTACCTGTTATACTTAAGTGTAGGGATGGGTAAAATTAACTGGAGGAACGTTGTTTTGAAACGGTGCTCTCAGAGATTGTTCAGGTTTAAAACCATTGCGTTATTATTGTTAGTTGACAGTTGCAAGCTCAATGAGTCTTCACTTGGACTGCCATCGTTTGCTGCTACATTGTACAAACTGTTGAAACTGAAACTTGAATCAAGATGTTGAAATAAACATCTCAAATCTTTAGAGGTGTGGGAACAAATGTTAAATTTTTGTATCCTATTATATTCTACTATTATACACATATCATTGTCATATGATTGCAGCACGACACAAATATGAATCGGATATTTTCCATAACTGAAATAATTATTAACGTTCACCAAGTTAAACTTAGTAAATTTCACATTTTGGTGTAATCTCAACGTCAATGGTCTGTTTCCGATACACATAAAACAATTCACTACATTAGCTAAAATGGCCAAAAATGGACTGTAGTTTTATATAGTTTGGATTATTTATATTGTGTGTGGTTATTTAAAATATCCTAAATAATGACCCAACTCATTATCATTAATCAGTATAAATATGCGAGTTTTTTGTATGCCTCGATTCTTTTTTTACTTTATAGGGAGTTAATATATAAATATAGTGAAGTATTTTAATGTAAAATATTAATTTTATTACACAGCATGTGAGTTATATTTAAAACAACAAAAAAAATGGGTAATAATGTAATAAATAACCTATTGATTTACCCATTTGGGTAGTATTTTTTATTTGGGCTCACTTTGTTTTAGTGGTCCTTTGCAAATAATTACTGAAAACTATAATTGGGTTTTTAAACCATTGAGTACTTACACATTAGCTCAGTCCCAACTTTAAAACATTTTTTTGGTGCAGTTTAATAATTCAATTTAAATTTTTTCTTTTTGATTCCTGCAAGTGAACTCAAGCTGACAACTATGCAAGTTTTACAGTGCAGAGTACTGATTCTTCCCACAATCAAACAGTCGTTGATCTGTCACATTGGTACAGGTGTTTGGAGCTCCACAACTGTTCCTTGCAACTGGTTTGTCTGGCTGTAAACTTGAAATTATTGTTACTGTTGCAAAGAATTTTCATGGTTTTAAACCCACCCACACCGGACTTTGGGGGTATCTTGTTTATATCATTTACCCTATATATGAGATTTAATAATGTTCAATTAAGTACCTATTTTTAATTTTCATTTTTTGCATTAATTGATTATGCAAACCCCTGCAAAAATTGACTTATGCTCAGATAAACAAGTATTTGTTTATTACCATTTTTAAAGGTTTAAAAAAACTCTTTTAAATGTATATTGAATTTATAGTTTATAATTTTCAAATGTCAGCTCTTGACAATACGATTATCCGATCAACCTTATTCTATTGCTAGATTTTATAATCAGTATTTCAATTAGAAAAATTGTTATTGTAAAAATCATACATTGAAACAACCCAAATTTTATGTATGTAGAGATTAAAATTGTTTCTATTTTTTGTATAAATATATGTTAGTTCTAGCATGGTTAATATTTTGTAGTTTAAAAGATCTTGTGTACCTATTTTCATGTTTAAAAACAAAATAAACATATTTTAATCAAAGTAAAAGAAGAATGTAAAATATACAATGAAATTTGCTTAAAGATTCTACAGTTAAATTTGAAATTAGCTACTGAAATCACATTATCTACATTACTCTTTAGTATTGGTGCAAACAAATTTTTAAAAACTAACAGATTTTATTTTGAATCAAATACCATATTATTGTAGCGATACTACTTTGAGTTTCAAACTGTTGGGTTATAAAGGGTGTTTTCAGCTTCTTGGTTTTAGATCAACTAACTTGATATGATGGCTGAATAAACTTTAAATAGTTACTTTCCACAATCAGTAAGGAAAGAGTAGGTTTTGATTTTGTGACAACTACCTAATATATTTGTCATTCCTTTTCATGGGATTTTATTGAGGCTACATCAATAAGCTTGAAAACAGTTTCAGAAGTTATTAGCATTCCTGAGCAGTTTTGTTTTTTTTCTATATTCATAAACAACCCAGTCGTGGATTATTTGTAATTTTACACCAAAATGGAAAGATAATTGGCATATGGATCTAGCTAATGAACTAAGCCAAAGACAATTTTCTACAATAACATTTTTGTCACAAGTCTGAACTTGTTTCTGCGTTCCTTTACAAGTTTCTGATGGGTTCACTTGTAATGTTTCTTGGAGAACGTTTGGGATACCAAAATATGTTTTATTGGTACATTTTATATGCATTCCAAAAACACCATTAAACTTTTTTTGTGGGGTCAATTAAATCAGTAGTTTCTAAAACCCACATCCCACTGGTGGTCAAAGACTTTGAAAAAAGAGGATTCACTATTGAGTGCAGGACGCTTAACAGAGATAACTTTTAAGGGTAGGCAAGATTTGGAAAATAGGTTATTTTTTTGCTTGAACAAAAATGGCTTACCAATTTGAAACATTTGATATGACAATTTAAAAAGGGATTTACAATCAGTATTCAGTGTGTTAATTTTTGTTGTTATTAGCGGTAGTACAGTAGTTTGTAGACTAATTAATTGTTATGGTAAGATATTACTGGTTAATGGCATGCCTGATACCAAAAGGCTTGGACAGATTCCAATTTTATTTAACCAATATATAGCATTTTTTATGAGCTTCAAATTGAGGGGGTCAAAAGGGTATATTGTCAATGTGTAATACATAAGTTATTATAAATCAGTTCGTTTTTTTTTACCCTCCATAATTGCCTATTTTCTCTTTAAATGGAACAGTTGCATACGGTAATATATATTTAGGATCTTCTGTTGGAATTTTTATGAAATGCATGGAAGAATAAAATCTGTGCTAATTTTGACAAATTAAACAAGATCTCTAAAATGTGAAACTTCAAAAATATTTCTTAGACTTAAGGTTTGACTACACATTTAATATACATTATTAGCTAAATATGTTTCTCTTAGAGTTTTAGATGTTTAATTAAGAATATAAAATTATATTGTTGTACTGAAAAAATTAATTCCAAATACTTCAAAATCAATTACTATCTATAATCATGCTTTCCAAAACGACTTAAGTAAAATAGATTTTCTGGCTAAATTTTAATGGGGAAAAAACTTTTTTACAACAATTATTTCGTGTTAATTCATACGGAATTTTTTATAAGATATGCCTAACCTTTGTATCACCAAAATATTCAGCCAACAAACGTTTTATATGCACGTTTTGAAACAACCCTTTGTATTACAAGTAAATAATTTTATTGTGCAGGAACCTATTTTAAATTTCTTTATTCCATTAAAACAAATTATATCTTACCCATCTTAAAAAACTACTAAGGATAATCCAATCTAATGATGATATATTGATGTATTTTTACTTGTCATTTATTCTGATTCAACACCACACACCACTACTTGTGGATCGGATCGATACTATACCTAAATCGATTCAAGGAGTGCAATGGTTGAAGCATCAATGTGTTAGTCTACCAGAGTTTGAGTGTCAACAAAAATTGAGAAAAGGGAAAAAAAAGTCCATAAATAGTAAAATTACAGTGCCCTCGAGGATACCCACGCAGGTGGCAAATCCAAAAAGAGTTCTACTAAGCCAAAAATGCCATGACCCTATGAGTGGATTAATGAGCAATGAGGGTCACGCAGCCACCCTTACCACTGATAACATAATTTGTTAGGCTCTCAGTACTCAGCGTATTACATCTGTATGATCCAGAATGTTGGGGTGAAGCTTTCTTGACCACAAGGCTAGCCATCACTTTCCACATTCACACACTTTCCTCATGAAAAGGTATAGGCATTGTCGGGCCGGGCTCGAGACAATCCACCTTTTCCATTCTTTTTCCCAGCTGAAGGGATCAAACAATGTGAGGAAACAATTATTGTAAACGGGTTCACCTTCATCGACCTGTCGCCAATTGCCTGTATAAGATATTGACTGAACCAGTTTAACGATAATGATGTTAACAGTTTCCAATTAAAACTAATAATTATACCAAACCCAATTATTACCACCTATACCCACTATCACTATTAGGCTAACTATCGCATCAATCAATAACTGGAATTGAGTAATATTAATTAATTATTTTTAACCTATGAAAGATAATATATTGCTCTTTTAAAACTCACACTATAAACCCCAGACTGCAATCATCCTTATAACATCCATGTATCAGTTAAACATAAAAATTAAGTAACATCTATAACTTAACAATATACTAGCTTATATAAAGGTATTAGCAAAAGTAAAAATAAAAAATAATCCTTTCCGGCTCAGTCGGAAAAAGTTGGCAGATTTTGGGATATCTGAATATATTATTTATTTTATTCTTTGTGGAATTTACAATTTGAGATTAAAAATTATTTGTTTATAAGAAAAATGTAATGAAATTTTAAATGCACAAACATTAACAAAAACAAGGCTTGATTAAAAATGCCAAGAACATATTTATTAGAAACTTGAAAACCTCAAACAAGTAAAACAGGATTTCCCACCATAAAATATAACTTTGAAAAGGGAAAATTGCAGCTCTTTGAGGAGGCACATCTATTATGAAAATTACAGGCACATGAGCTGATACTTAAAACTGAAGGCCTTTCTGAAGGTTAGACTTGCTTTGATGTTAATTTCTCTGAAAAATAACGTGGAGAAATACTATGCCGAAATCCAATTCCGTGGACCTGGTGCTCTAAAAATAAACTTTGGTATAACACACTGGACGTGTACATATATCATGGCAATAGCAAAAATCATCAACATATGCTTCCCACGGTTTCTAACAACTTAGGACCGGTCAGCTGTTTGAGTAACATGGAAACTTGGTCTTCAAGCAAGTGGCCAACATATTGCAATGAACATAATAAATATTTTCTAGGTTGAAGAATCTTTCATAACTTTATATTTCACTGAAGCTGAAATGGGAAACGTCCCATTGGATGTTGTGGGGCAGAACAAAAGGGGAGCAGACTGAAAAGTGATTAATGGAATTGATTCGTTGTGTAACAAAAGGCTTATTTGATGCTATTAAGGGCTTTTAACGTGTAATCATAGAAGTCCCCCACCAAGGATGATTGCCAATATGAAATCCTTAACTTTCTACACAGACAAAAAATATGACGACGTAATTAACGGACTCAGAAAGTGCATCAGATAACTTGGGATAGTAATACCATTATATTATGAAAACTCAACTTTCTATTTTCTTCTTCGGAGATATGTAAACATTAATAACTTCAAAAACTTTTTCCCATCAATGTAAAAATGTAATAAGACGAAGAAACGTTACAAAAATAAAACTTGGAGTTGTAATGTATGCACTGCTCAGAGGGGGAACGATGACAAAGGAAAATGGCATACTGTTTTGATGAGCCTTGTGGACTACAAATGTAAAAGATGTTTTAAATATTAACAATTGTGACATAAAGCTGGAAAGTTTGTTTCACAAAACAAGGTTTTTTGTTGTAGAGTTATATGCATCGTAAGAGCAAGAGGGAACAGTTCTTATTAGTTTAACGGATTTGTTGAAATGCAATTTAACAACGGTGTAAATACATCGTAATATTCATGATAAAAACTGTGCAAAAAGGCGATTCTATTTACACTATCAATGACCCACGATATGACAGTTTAGCTATGAGTAAATAAGGGCTATTGATTCACAGTACAATCTATTGTGTTCAAAAGGACATTGTTTATGTTCTTTAAATATATGAAAGCTCTCTGATATTTTACGAAAAGTCTGTAGTAATATGCAGCAATAAAAAACACGTTTGTGTAGATAATAACTTTGTTAATCAATTTCACATTAATAATGGTAATGTTACCTAATAATTTAACAATTCGCTCAGTTTTATAGTATAAGTTTTGATAAGTTGTTTTATTTTTTATGCTAAACAATGTCTGCTTCAGTTCTTATAGTTTTTAAGTCCATAATTAGTAGGTATGTGAGATTTTTGCTTTAGTCTTAGAATACCCTCCAAACTCATAAGAAAAATCATAAATTTACTAAAAAAACCTATTTTTATGCTTGTTTTTTGTACATTTTTAAAACACTAAAAATGTGTATATTGTTATGCACATATAAAGGTATGTGTAACTGATTTTTATCTTTTTTCCAGTTATCCCATAATTATGAAAATTTGTAATAGAAAAATTCAAAATTTTAAGCTTCTAACTTTTATGTTACAATGTTCTTTTGAATAGGAAATTTCATATACTCCATTAATTGTTTTTTCTCAATTTTTACTTTTTATTAAATTAACAATTGATATTAACTCATTAGATGAAAAATGACCTTTATTTCTCTTTCCTCAAAAAATGTTCTGGCACTTTACACTCCTGACAGGATACTTGTATCTCGCTTTTACTTGCTGGGGAATAGGTTGAAATATTCTATGAAACATTTATTACTGAGGTACAAGTTTTGGTTGATCTTCAATCACTATATCCTTTCATGGAAGTAACAGCTCATTAGGTTAATTCTTTATAGTTTGTCTTTTCTTGCACATCATGGTGAGGGATTGAATACCTTGGTAATACAATTGAAATAACACATAACTTACTCAATGGGGGTACATCACAAAACTAGAAACATTGTAGTAAAGTTGATGTCTGTATGTTGAAATGTTAAAACCACAAACAACATTAATCCATTAAAAGCTGGTTATAAACTAGCAACAAAATATAATCTTTCCATGTTGTAGCAATGTGTTGGTAATTCGGTTCGACATCCAAATGTCGGCAGGTACATGTTTATTCAAGCAAAGACTAGGCCTATAAAAAACATTTTACTTCTAACGTTTCAATTAGACAGTAAAACCTTTTTCAAAATAGTTACTAAAAAAAGTCTGGGGTTTAGCTTTAAATATCAGTTGAACAACAATGGTGGTATTATTAAAGGAAGAAAGTTACCTACTTTGTGTAAACATATTTAAAATGTATTGAAATGGTAGAGGGTTTTAGGATCTGCAGATTGGGTTCTTAATCTTTTAGGTCTTAATCAAAGGTTTTCATTTTCATTGCTGGTTGTGTTCCATAAAAGGGTTTAGACAATGCAGTATACAATCATTTAAAAACGGATGAAGACATGCTATAAAACAATCAATGTTCCTTATGGTATCAAAGTTTTTATTTGCCCAACAAAAACTTTTGGACTATGTACTATTTAGTTTAGAGGCAACAAAAGGTCCTAATCACTTGTAATATAAGTATAGAAAACAGAGAATAGCAAGATATTGGTGGAGGATCCCTGAAAAAATATAACTTACTTTATGTATGTGGTGGTCATATAAAACTTTAAAAAGTTCTATACACAATATTTTATCTTAAGTATTATATTTACATTTTTATTACTTGGTATATATAGTGTTTTAATCAAAGGCTGTGAATGACGTTGATATCTTCATACATTAATCTTATTTATTCTTTCTATATATCATATAGTATAAGTAGGTATATCATACGCCTTCTATGGTATATAATTATATTCAGTATTTTTCTTGAAAGATTTTCGTTTACAGTAAAAATTATTATCTTTTTTTACTATCATTCTGTATTTTATTGCTGTCATTAATAACCACAATGTCAAATGTAACATGAAAAATTATTTTAATTATAGTTACAATTCACCATCAAAATGTGTAGTGTGGATGATTGTTTTAAGTAACTGAAGAAAACGACCTATTATGTTTTCCTTAGAAACTGCAAATTCTATATTCATGTTTAAACTTCTGAAATGTTTATGTTACGTTATAAATTTAAAAGAAGATTTTTTCTTAATCATCAGGCAATGTAGTTGAAGTTTTAGCACTGCACTTGTTGTACAACACATATTTTTACAGGGACCCGATAAGGAATTTTAATAGAAACCTCTGGTACATTTATATTGGTTGGGTCAATACTATAAATTTATGGTTTCTAATTAAAATGTATCATTGGGAAATTATTGTAAAAGTGGCTTTAAATTCATTATAGGTTTCCTTTGTTACTCTTAGGTGGGTCTTAGGTTACATGTGAGTTATTTTTTTTCTTTAGTAATTTTAAATTTAGTTTTGGCTAACTTCTTTGTGCTATCAGGAACATAATCAGGAATATTGTAAGGCATACTATGTAAAAGTTCATCCAGTTATATGTGAGAGCCACCTCCTTATTTTTTCTTATTTCATATTTCCTCTCACCTGGAGGTCTTTTTGGAAAACTTATCAGGCCTAGGATATGTGGCGAAGGAAGAGATCTTAACAATTTTAAGCTCAAAAAACCGGGATATCAAAACTGAAAATTAATTTATAACCTGTAAGCATAACAAAAATGGAATATTCATAATATAAAGCTACCAAAATACATATTCTTCATAAGAGATAGACTATAAGCTATTTAAATTTTTATATGTGGCCTTGCGTAGACTGTTGTAAATTGCTGCCACACCTTGACTTGAACAAACAAAATAGGGGCTATATAAACTTAAATTTTGCAGAAGAATGCCAGAATTACTACAACAGCTTGCATACTATTTTCTTATTTAATACAATTCAAATACTGATAATTTAAAACCCTAGCCTTGAAAACAAAGATTTTGATCAGATTTAAAGATAAAACACAGGCAATGTGAAAAATATCCTAAATTGATTTTTGCACTTAATAAACAAAATTTTACTACTGCTTCAAAAAGCTATATTAAACGTTCCCAACAGTGATAATTGTGGTCTTCAAACAATAGTTAGATCCACTGGAATTAGAATGCTTCTGCCCTTCCAATCGATGTCTGATTGTGCTTATGAGTGTTTACCAAATTGGATTCAATTCAATATTGTATATCTTACCTCCATAGGCCAGACGATCTCGTGGAATATCAATAAAACTACTAAACTAAACGCTACACTATTGTAAAACTTCGGATGAAATATACCTTTTTTCAATGAATAACTTCTTCTAAAATGGCAGCTTCAGCTAACAGCGCTGGTATGCTCTTATGCTGCTCGGAGATTACCTAACAGCTGATTGTCGCTTGCTGCTAGAGGACTAAATGATCAATGTACTACGAGAGAAAAAAAAAATTATATTGAAAATTTTTATTATAATTAAAAGTTGAATGGTATCAACTATTCGACACAAAATGTATACGGGTCCTTGTTCCACTATGCTTGTGAAACAAAACTCTAGAATGTAGTTTCTAAAACTTAGGGGATAATGTGTTTTAGATGTTGGAACGAAAGTCTTCTAGTTCCCTTCACAATCCCTGACCACAGCCGCATGAATTATGCAGCAGGTCTAGTTTCCGTGTAATAATATTTTCTTATCGTATAAAACATATTTTATTATTTTGCACTTTAGTTTTACTATTCCTTTTAATTCATTCTTATCATATCTGCCATTTAGGTATTATTACATCCCTTCTAATACTCCTTACCTCAATAATGTATACTACTGTCTGTGTCGCAAAATTCATTCAATTTTCATGATCACCTCTCCTAAGTGTACTTTGTCCCATCGATAACAAACCGAAATTCTTTCATTCCTCAATTGCCCTGTAATAAAATCTCTCACCTGCACTTACCTTTTAGGCAGTACTATAACTATTTTTCCCTTTTGAAATAGTAATTTTCTTATATATTTCCATCGCATAAACTATTTATTAAACGCTCTTGTACCACTTTTACATTAATTCAGTATCCGCCCATTTACCAGTCCGTCATCTCATAGGTTGCTTGTCGATGATAGGGAGACGCACAGCGAGACCCTTTAGTCAACTGTGGCATTTCCTTTCCAGTTCACTTTTCTGGTGACGTATCCAACGGATGTTTTTACATTATTATAAAATAATTATTTTTACACTGTGATTCTATTTTCTTCCTCACTTCCTCTTCAAACTTTGTCTTGTTAATGTGCATTGACTATTTTATTAATCAATCGTTTGCTCAACTAGATACTCAACTTTCAACAGGGTATTAAATTCTCAGCTTGTACACCTAAAAACCTTATATTCATGTGTGTTATTGTGTTAAGGTCGCCGGTTTATAGGAGCTTTCATGCTTATAGCTCTGTACCTCATGGCCTACACCGAAGGGTGTTTTTTATTTTTTTTTTTTTTTTTTTTTTATTTTTTTTTTTCATTTTTTTTTTTGTTGTTTTTTTTTTTTATGTTTTTTTTTTTTTTTTTTATTTTTTTTTTTGTGTGTTTGTTTTTTTTTTGTTTTTCTTTTCTTTTTTTTTTTTTTTTTTTTTTTTTCTTTTTTTTTTTTTTTTTTTTATTTTTTTTTTTTTTTTTTTTTATTTGTTTTTTTATTCTTTTTTTGTTTTGTTTTTTTTTTGTTTTTTTTTTTGTTTGTGCGTTTTTTTTTTTTTTTTGTATTCTTTTTTTTTTTTTTTTTTGTTGTTTTGTTTTGTTGTTTTTTTTACATTCTTTTTTTTTTTGTTTTTGTGTGTTTGAGTACTTTCTTTTTTTTTTTTTTTTTTTTTTGTTTTATTTTTTTTTTTTTTTTTTTTTTTTTTTTTTTTTCTTTATTTTTTAGTTTTTTTTTTTCTTATTTTAATTTTTGTTTTTTTTCTTTTTTTTTTTTTTTTGTTTTTTTTTTTTTTTTTTTTTTTTTTTTTTTATTTTTGTTTTTTTTTTTTTTTTCTTTTTTTTTTTTTTTTTTTTTTTTTTTTTTTTTTTTTTTTTTTTTTGTTTTTTTTTTTTTTTTTTTTTTTGTTTTTTTTTTTTTTTTCTTTTTTTTTTTTTTTTTTTTTTTTTTTTTTTTTTTTTTTTTTTTTTTTTTTTTTTTTTTTTTTTTTATACCTCTCGGACGGACAACCTTAAATCCACCTAGAAACCTGGTGGGAAATAGCCCATGGTTCTGTCGGTTGTTTCACAACAATTTTGAACATTGCCTTCGGCATGGTGAATATTGCTTACTAAATTGACCCTGGTGAAAGTCAATTTCACTTCAGCTCCATGCTTAGAACCTGAGTTCTCATTCGAGGAGTCCCCCCTTCATCACTATTAGCCTCCGTGTTTGTAAAGGAACGCAGCAGGAGGAAAGAGATAGAGCGGAGGGAGTTGGAAGGGGGGTGAGGTCGATGACTTAAATAGCCCAGTCTTCTTTCTTGTATGGAAGTAAACTCTCCAAAGGGTTGTTGAGATTTTGATTTTGCTGAAGAGGTTATTATAATATTAATGCCTCAAGTCCATTAAAATCATTGCAAGCTATATTTCATTAGTTTTAAAAAATTGATACATGTTGTCAATCTTTACATTTTTGAACTTTGCTGCTTAGCTGCTTAAAGATTACCAGAAATGATACTTAATGAAGACCCTACATCCATACTATACACGTAATAAAGATAATATTAGTTTTCAACAATGCGATTTAAGTAAAAATTGTTAAATAGCCATTCAGTCATGTGCAAAAAAAGTCTATAATAAGTTAAGTCATTTTATTAAATTGTTATAGTTGTAAGGTTTTTCTTAGGAAAAACTCAATGAACTGGCTGTTAACAAATCCTTTTTATAACTAAAGAGGGTATTCCTAGAAACACTATGGCATATACTCTGTAAATATAATTGTACGTTGTTCATTACAATTTTTTTGTTGATTCTATAAATAGTTTATTTTTGTTCTTGTTCACTGTTCTTACTTAATAGTTTCCAATTTTTTGTCTAACTTGTTGAAATTTTTTATTGGGGTTATCTTATTTATATAATTATTATTTCATCAATGTTATTATTATCTATTTTATGGTCCACAATAATTTGTTACATTCATTATTACATATTACTACGCTTTGTTGCTATTTTATACGGCTAAGTTTTTTGACTGCTCTTATATGACTAAGAACAATGTAACGTTCAACAATTCTGACATTGTATATACATGTATATATGTCATGACAAATAAAAGTTATTATTATTATTATCAGTTTTTATTCTTCATGTTTTCTCTAAACTATATGTTTCTTGTACACTTTACAAAAACCTATCTACACTCTTTCTCCACCAACAGGCAAACTTTAGTAGCTGGAGTACTGTGTATTCTGTTATTTGTCTTTCTTTTCCCTTATTTATTTCTAGATTTATTGGGACCATTCATTCTTTACTACATTTATCAATATAATAGTTTCATTTTCCCTTTGTGGATTTCAACTAAATATACCTGTACCGGTGACCATACTTTGTGGCGGCTCTACAACCTAGTTTCTGATGTCCTTTTCACAACTTCGACAAGCACTCCCTTCATCTCAAACAACGTTTCTACCTATGCTCCTTTCTATACTTTCTAAACTAACTACCTTTATTCTGGTTAACCCAACTATTTCTTAAAAGGACCCCATCTGGAGTTTAAAATTCAATTTTCTTTGTTGCATTTTATTTTTGTCCACTCTTGAACCGAAGGCCAGCACTTCATCGACATTTCTCGAGGTTTCTCCTATGTCTCTTCATTTAATTCATATCTAACTCCTCAGCCGCTCATCCTTATCCTTTCTGCTTTCCTCTGATCATTTCTCGTATTTACTTGTGGACAACTACCATTGTGTACCTGAATCCCCCCCCCCCAATCAGCCTTACATGTTTTAAAGGAATACCCCGCACTCGTACCTCGTTTTAGCCTACACCACTTGATGTGCCTTGGATCTTTAGCCTTCGGCGACAGTGGTAAGACAATTTAGTTTCGTGCTAACGACGATATGGGGCTTCTTGTACGGCGATTAAAGTATGGCAGAACTTCTTCCTGGAGTGGGTAACCCACCCACCCAAAACAATCTATGGTTCTGGTAAAGTACATCCAATATGATTTACCATGATGAATTTTCACGGCTTTGAAAATGAGAGAAGAGGGGATTTCTCTTTTTTACTTATATATATGAATTATAAGTATAGACTAGCTGCATAATTCCAATTCCATAACTATGTACCAATTCTTACTGTAATAATATTCGATTCCTCATTATTTCTCAACAACCGCCTATTGTATAACAGTTCTGACTTAAGTGACTTGCCAGACTATGAAACCTCTATTATGCCAACAATTAGTATAAATAGATACTACCCTAACATAACCCTCAATACAGACACCACGACCTCAAAACTTACCTCCTAAAAATTCCGCCCATTTTCTATACTCTCAATAACGTCTACGGTATAATATGCACATCCCTTCATACACTTGCGTGACAAACACGCACTGTGTATAATGATATCTATTTGTGATAATATTCCTACTCTCTATTTTTGCCATTTACCCACCTCCACCCTACTCTCCACCCCACCTACCACCCCCCCACATTCCCCCCTAAATATCCATCCAATCACAAGTAATCTGTGCCCATGTATACCAACTAGAAACACTAATACGATATATCCGTACAAGACTCTCTCCAAATAACACTCCCACTCATCAACCCACACTTTAGTTTTTATTATAAGTCTACATACTTGTACCGTGTACCGCATTCATCAGTACAATTATACGACCAAGGTCCTCCCTCATTCAATCGGAACCACGATATGCTCGATAAATTTACTGCTGTGTACTGATATTCGTAGACCTCGTTCACCACAAAATATGTGAAATAATAAATTTCATCTCATCTCTCACATATCATTGATTTCTAAAATAGTGTAAATCTATAGAAATATACCATTGATGTAAAAATATATTTCCTGTTCAAACCCCCACATTACCAATAAAAAATCCAATTGTACCCCAAGAAATATAAAACCTACTATAAAATCCATTATGAGATATATATACCCTCCACGCTATATTTTGCCTCTGAATTGTAAAACACATCCCATCCTTCCAATAAGTGAATTCGTTCTACTAGCTTGATCTTCTTAACCCATTTGTTAAATACAAATTCACTTCCCCGCCTCTTATCATTAATTCCAATATAACTCTAGATAACAACATTTTCAACACACACATTACTTATACACCAACTCTCATACCCCTCCCTCAGTCACAACAGATATTGTATCTCTCTACACCCCTCCAAACCTGTAATTATCTAAATATCTACTGCCACTGTCACCATACTCTCATTTACCGCATATATAAATATATGTTACCTGTCATTCCAGCACCACTCACATTAAAAAACTATCACAAATCCAGTTGACTCTATCTAATATAATCCACTTGATGTCAACCTACCCAATACTAATATCATACCCAACAATACCTAATATATATAATACAACCCACATCTGACCCACATATGTGATCCGTCAACCTACATCGTTGATGTCCACATCAACTACACTCCCATATATATATACACTCTACCAATGACGTCGAACTCTAAACGTCCAATCTCTCCACATACTGTAAACTATGTTGTAATTCACTCCTATTCCATCCTGATCACCAGAATCTCCTTCAAAACCAAACATAGTGAAACACATAACACATGTATAGCCACCTGTAACCACACTCCCACTACAACCATATACCCTAGTACCAAAGTCACACCATGTGTAATACACCAACCCACTCCCAACCTCAACAATTCTACATTATACTCCTCCTATATCCCATACACTACAACTCACCTCAATACCTACAATACCTAAACCCTAAACAGTATATCTCACATACCACCTCCATCTCCACACACCACCATACCTCGCACCCTCAAACACTCCAACAAAATAAAAACATCACACCACCAAAACACCCATAACAACAACTAATCAAAATATACCCCACACCCCCTACCTCCACCAACAATAATTAACACATCCAAATATATACTATCCATACCACCCCATACCCACAATACCACGGAGCGCACAGCACATCATAATCTATATATAGAACCCAAACCAATACCCACTACCACACCCCACTCCCACCTCTCAAACCACTTATCATCATACACCCCCCCCCCCCCCCACCCCTAACCCCCCCCTCCTCTAACCAATCCCATAAACATACCCCAACTTCTTCCCCCCCCACACCCCCACTACCCCCCATACCCCCTCCACCTCCTCAAAACACACGCAAAAACATCCATGCAATTATGTTCTATAAATACTGTCCACTCCTGAAAACGCAATCTCTAGTCCTTAAAACCCACAAATCCCAACACTGTATAACGTATCCGTAATCCAGTACTCATAACTCTTCTTGTCAGTGTATCCTATAGTCTATATAGTATATCCAGTGAGTGTGTTTATATTCCAATACACCCATATATAAGTAAACTCTGATAATAATACGTGTCATCTGCCTACTAAATCTCACTACCTCGTAACATTCTCACTCTCACCATCATATCATAACCTGTCGTGTGTCACTTAACTCTACTAAAACACCATCTACATCAAAAAAAGAATACTCTGACACAAATATTAGTATCTGCTCGAATAATCTAATCATATGTCTAGAAAAACTATGTGAAACCACAACTAACATCCCATCTATTCATACAACAAACACTTACTATACATATGTTTCTGTCATCCCATCTTCTGTAAACCTTGTATCATTAAAACGTAATATCTGTCTACTAGAGACATATGATATTAGAACTCTAAAATCTCAATCGAACATATTCCTCAAAAAAACCTATATCATTTGCTATACTAAATCACATCAAGATTTTCCCTATTAGATGTACACAATTAACAACATAACAAAACACCCATATAAACAAAAACCCACCTCCATCTTCCACTAATGTTTAATACACTAATACACACACATAAATGTCTCCTATAACAGATTATAGTTATCCCTCTTACATACTACTACAACTTGACACATAATATGACTTACTGTAAACATTACTATTACTATTTTCTGACTCAGTGAGCAGTGTGACAAAATATAATTCAACAACTCACATCCTTACTTAAATATGTGTACATAGTGTCAACTTTTGTATATAATAAATATTGTCAATGTAAATAGTCATAGTCACTGTGCCCTGTACACAACATACTTAGTCTGTTACCTGTGTACATTAATTCAGTGCAACTCTACACTGTATTATTCATGTCACACTTATTATCTACGCTCTGAATATAAAAAATGTCTTGATGATATACTCAGATGCGCTTGTTCTAATTCGCTATACCTAATCTTTCACCTCTCATGTATTTTATGTGCGCTCTGTGTTCTTTAATGTTAATACTTTTATATCTATATGTGTGTGTGTGTATATAATCCTTATACTTAATATTACCCACTAATTACTTGAAACACATATAATAAACTTGTCTACTGAGTGTTTTTTCTTCACTTTATTATAATAGAAGAATTGTAAAATCTTGTGAACATGGAACGATATTAATACATACTCAAATAATTTAAATATTACACTATAATACAAATACCTTAGCCTCATATGATTCCAAAATCTTCATCTCACGAATGTAAGACTGATCATTTACTCTGTGTACTATCCCAATGAGATAAGTCAAACTCCTTTACGTAACATGACAAATATTACAATAGCTCGCTATGAACTAACATTCGCAGTGTTACTAAATCAGATCTAATACACTGTTATCTGCAATAAAGATCCTCACTTAAAAACACCAGTCTATCGTCCTCATATAAGCCTCTACCACCAGATAGCCATCATTAGATAGTATACACAGACATACACTCACATCGATGATGTATATTTCATGTCTACTTTAATCAACACAATAACGATGAACTATTTTGTGTATACAACTTTTCTGATACATAAGTACTTTGTGATGTGTAAGTATAAGACCTGTTGTATGTACGACTATAATTGTAAGAGTAGATCAGTTATGTTGTCTGCATATAATAGCACGCTCAGCACTACTAAGGTTCTAAATAAGATGATAATTGATTAGCAGAGAACTCCCAACATGTTATAATTATGTATTTAATTGATATGTGTCTATTATACTATTGTTAAATTATTACTTATACTAACCATTAAATCTATTTTTGTTATTTAATAATTATGTGTGTACGTATAGGTGAGTTGTGCCTCGTTTTTCTATGTTGGATATTTATGTATGGCAGAAAGTAGTATAGTGTTATTTTAGTCGATAATGGCTCATGATGTGTCTATCTCTGAGTTAGATATTTTTATTGACGTACTAAGCCAAATGATTCATTAATACTTGCTGACTTATACGCTCCTATATTCTTAGGTGATGTTCATTCTACTCACTCTCTTAGTATAGTCATAAATTTCGATATGTAACAATGTATTACTCTCTTAATGTATTGAAGATTCTCTCAAGTTAGACTCTCTCTTGTCAGAGTTGTGTTGTATCTAATATAATCATTGTAGTGATAATAAGATATGTATCTCATTAATACATACAAATTACTTTAATATATAATAGATAATAAAAACTCCTCAAGCATCCCACGCACACACACCCTCTCTGGCCTCCACAACTACTCAGACCACTGCTCCGTCCCCCCCACCACTCTCATGATTTGCACGCACTGTCCTGTAACACTTCATTAAAGAATACTATGTATAGATGTATATTCCTACATAAGATCTCTAATCTATTATAATCAATCAGAATAGAGTGTTTATGTGAAAAGAAGTATTTTTTTATTATGACTTGTTGTAGAAAATAGATCGTTTTGAAATGAGCTTGAGATTAGTGATCATGCACATGATAATGATGTGTTATAAATTTAGTAACAATTTTTGTTTAAGATATGATAAAAGTCTTTCTACAGTGAGTCACAACAGTGATAGAGATTGATGTGTATCTTCTCTTCTAATTCTTGCAGACAGTGATACAAACTATCAGACTTTTATCTCACAACATAACTTGATTTTATATAATTTATTAGTGTCATAGACTCAATTTGTAATATATATATAAGTACTCTCTTGTAGATTTGATGTATGTGTAATATAAGGATCGACTACAGTTCTCGCTAGAGATTTATTACTCTTATATGCTAAGTGCCATATCATTGTGATTTCTCACATTGATAGGACTTTGTTATTAGATCCTTGCAATGTCTCAAAGCTTGAAACTTGTATACTCTCTCATCGTCTATTGATAGAATTCTTAGGATTGTTAAATAGTATCTCATTTAGTCTTTCGCCTAAAGATTCTGAGAGATGATATAAATATTGATACTCCGTTTGAAACCCGTAACTTTATCGATATACACCCTAATCTGAGAAAGTACATTAATGTTAAGTCAGATAATGAAAGAAGACCTATATATTTTATTCACATATTACGTGCTTTATATGCAAAAGAGATCTATTGGTTACCTATGCGACTCCGACATTGTCTTTTAATTTCCTGGTACTATTGTGTAGTACCCATTCAGCATACTAGTCTTGTAACATTTAACTGTCTCGTCGTGCAATGTTACCGTCAAACCATGTGTTGGTTGAACCGTGAACCTTCCGCTACTCCTCCAGTTTCTATGTCAAACCACTCGAATGGTAATCGCACCCCCCAATCAGTAATATAGCTCTCTAATCACCATAAACTATCCACAGCACCAATCTTCTAATGTCCTAGACAATATTACTCAGTCTCTCCTCCTCGTCTAGCGCTGGATGACAATATCGTAATCACTAACGACACAGTGAGACGACTACTCAATTTCGTGCTTGCAGTGTGTCTGCATAGAGACCTAATTGTATCACATAGAAGTCACCGAAATAATGACCAGAAAGATGAGAGTTGATGATAGACTCGCATGTGAGGTGATGAGTTATTCACTCTCTCATTAATGCCGCTTAGCAGCAATTTGCATATGTTTGCTCGCTGTATCGATATAGCAGACCATGTATCTCGGGATACATGCATAAGGCTAGAGTCTACAAAATCTCGAAATAGTAGTTAATAATTCATTTCGTTATGCTTGTATGCTAGAGTTGAGTCTTATAGAGCATTATTGTGCTCAGTGATATAAGAACATAACATGACACACTGCAACTATAGAATATGATAATAATAGTGTGAAATAAAAAGCTCTATTAATATGATGTACATTTGCTATTTAGACTTAAGATACTCATTCTTTCATTCGTAATGTGAAAAGAATATGACGCTAATCATGTATTAAATAAATTTTGAGTCCTATGGTCTTATTATTGCATAATTAATAGACTCGCCAACAATGTATGGAGTACTGTATTGTGTTTATTAAGATGTTATGAGATCACTTGATAGTCTAAATATTGTGTGAGATCATAGTTTATTATGGTAAATCGAAGTTGATAGTTCTTGTATACGTTGTTGTTAAGTACTTCTAATAGACCATAATATAGTTAAAACTGAATAGTATATTCAAATGATATATAGAACATAAGATCTATTCTCAGGATTATAGAGTTCTAGTTGACGGTCCTTTAGTAATGTCAAATAATTAAACTCTATCTGAGTCTTTTATACTATTTAGAATTATTAAATTAAATTCATACATATTTATACACAAAGTTTTTGGGTTTTAGAATTGTTAATTTTGACTTTCATTTTACTCTATTTATAACCTTTCCCATCTCTCCAGTCGTCGCAATCTCTGATGTGATAGTAGTATGTTCCGCATCCCGGTATAATGGCCCAGTTCCGCTTAGTGATATACTGATTTATGGCAAGGACTAATTATATCATATATATAATATATATGTACCTATATACATGTTAAGTTAATAGTGTAGTTGTCGAACGTCATGTTGTCACACCTAGTATACAATATCGTGAAGTGAGTTATAGAATCTATGAATAGTGGTTCGCTTATGACGACTCTATACTCACGCTTCCAAAATTGACTCGTGAAAGCTCAAAAGATGATTGTCTCAACGAGTATACACTCACACAAGAAATAAATAATAATTAATCGATGATCTTCACTTAGAAAAACAAGTATCTGTAGTGATCCCACCGCCCTCCACGCCCTCCCACTTTTGATGTGTGTGAAATATAAGATAATAGAACTCATGTATATTTTATATGACTCTCAAATGTCAGTATGAACTAGACAAATTAGATAATATATAATTATAATAACATATAGAGTATGTTTATAGATTAACTGATGTTCTCGCTAGTGCTAATTAGACACTACTGATCTGAATTGTTCTCGTTATGAATCCAGTGTCTAGTAAGACTCTCAAAACTTGACAGCGTATTAAAGACCTATTGTAGTGTACTTGGTTATGACCAGTAGAGATATAGATATACATCCGCTGTAATATGCGCGCTAACTACCTAACTGCTCTAGTCTCAGCATTGCTTAATCGTCTACTACAGGTCGATTATGAATACTCTCTCAGTGATATACATACATGCTACTAGGATCTTTTGTATGTATATAAGGTGAAAATATGTTGTTGTTGCCGAATAGGACTAGTCTGTACCAGTGTTTTACGCTCTTAGCACTCTCTATCTAACATATTTTTGAAATTGTGATAAGTGTAGATATAAGTTGAACGAATGCAATTTGTTTAGTTTTGTCTACATGCTTCTTCTAATTCAATTAAATAGAATCAGTTATGCAGTACATATCGAAGATAGAATTTAATAATTATTACGTGATATTAGTTGAAGATAATAGGTGATCTAGATATTATCTCAAGTATAGTCGCATCTGCAACCTGACCATGATAGTGTGAATTAGTTTATATAAAGTAGAAATGTGCTAGTGAAACACAAGAGAGAGAATAGTAATCATGCGTGATTCTGTTCCAGCCTAACTGGCAGGGGCGCTGTACAAAAGATCAATTATTTCAGCGAACAAAGTGCACGATGCAGCTCAGACGTCACGTCTGAGTGTGTTGAGCAGGTGTTATAAGAGGGACTTCGAGTCTCCTTCGAACTGTGTATAGTATCATACACCTGAATATATGTATCATTCATCCATTTATATCCCCCCCCCCCATCCCCCCCCCCCCCCCCCCCCCCCCCCCCCCCCACCCCCCCCCCACGTATTAAGAATGAGTTCTCTTTTCGTCGAAAAATTTCTGTATTCACAAAATTACGCATGACATTGCTACGTTTATATTTTGTGATGTGATGAGTATTTGCAAAATTACTACGTTGGTCAAAAATATACCTCAATTATTAATAGCTGATCACTCATTCTTCATCTATGAAACTGCCTGGTAGATGCTAGAATTCTCAGATTATAAACGCTCTAATAAACTGTGTGGATTTTATATAGAAAATCTATCTCTAATAGAGTGTACAGTAATATATAGAGATAATCTACTTGAGTTATGCGTATCTGTGTGTTAAGAAAATGTATAGAGTAGATACTCATATCACTATATCTCATATTGCTTGACTGTGTCGCATTTATAATTTAAGGAAGTTAATTGGTCAATACCTTGGGACTACTATCTGTTTCTATATCCTATAGTCAATGTCTCAAACAGCTGATATATACAAATTGTCTATAATACAGTCAGTTAGCGAGTGTGGGTTTCCATAAAACCTTTTAGTATAAATTAATTAGACAATTTCTAAGTGAGACGCCATACTAATTTTGCTAATTTGTATTAAATCAACCGTAATTATTTTGATATTGTGTAATGTGATACAAAGCATGTATGTGCTCAATAGTTGAGATGTGTAATCATATATTAGTTCGACTCCGGTTGTTATATTTGATAAACGTAGATGACAACCTTTCCTCGCCACGAACCTAAGAGAAGATCTTTCGGCCGCCCACTGGGCAAACGGCTCTACTGTCAACCTACCACAACTGGTGTATGATTGTGGTGATAGAGTTACTGATACTCTGAGCATCTAATATTCACCAAGATGCTAGAGTTAAGATTTAAATTACAAAAGCTCATCATGTGATCTTCGTTAATTACAATGATTGTGCCTGCATATAATTCACAAATCTGTGTCATCTTCTATTAGTGTTGTACTAGTAACAATATTTCGCTTATGGCTCACATGACACTGTCTCTCTATATTTCAGTCCTCATTACTAAATCATATGTTTTTTTTGCTCTTATGATAGAAAGAGATAGAGTGGTGTTTGTTATGATGAAGAGATAATAGTGAGAGTTCTCGAGATCCTGGTAATGTGAGAAATATGTTGTTGTATTAGAGATAAGTAAGGAGGATCGAACTGAGCGGGCCAGATTAACCACTAAGAGAGAAAATATCACAAATTAACGCATCTTAACGCAGTGTCTCGTGAATCCGCTCCGCAGATGCAATCAGATGTTATGATGCTCAAGTGATACTCCGCTCATAATTTCATTGAGTGATGTGCTCTAGTGATGAACATGATATATTATTAAGAGACAGATTAGAAAGTGTGTTGTGTGTGTGTGTGTGTGATCGGTAGAGTGCGTTGAGTAGTGCAGTAGATCTCTCTTTGAGTGTAAGGAAAACTATAATGGAATATATAATTTATTTTTGTAGGTCGACCGATATGATTAGTGGTGAATATCTCTCATTCTCAGATCATCATTATATATATGAACACATAAGCAGATGAGAGGATGATAACCGTATATGACTGATGTAGAGAAGTATTGTACGGAGTTACGTGTTCTAGATGATGTACGAATGTGTTAGTGTAAAGCGTAATTGTAGATGTATGCTCTCTATAGAGTAGCTCGAGGGCTTGACAGACATGCGCATTAGATTCTGCTACATTTTATAACTATGTGCTTGTGACTAGTGATAGCATCATCTGTGTGACTATAATGAATAAAGAGTAAGTAGTCGTTATCATGGTGTCTGCACTAACCAATCAAGTCCTCTGATCTACGCTCCTCGCTATGTATCATTAAATGGTGTGATTGCTGATGAATGATAGGGACAGTTGTTGCTCTCTCATATATAGATTTAATATGTGAATAAAATGTATACTGTCGCTCGAATCGTAGAATCATAGTATAGACACATATTAAGACCTAATAAATAATAGACGCTTTTAACAGTTAAGACTAGTCTAATCTTGGTGTAGGTCCTATCCCCCGTCCCTCCCCACCGCCCCCCCCCCCCCCCATCCCGATGGAGATTAGAAACGAATGTACACGCATAGAGATGTAATGAGGAGGTCTATGAGGTGGGTTTATTATGACCTAGTGCTAATTGATGTGTGGTGGAACATAAGCCATTAAATAGTGAATAGACATTGAGTTAAAATAAAAAATTGATAGACTGTAAGATGTGAAATAATATGAAGTCTGGTAACAATCCTTTTAAAAATAAAAGAGTCGAATAGGTTGCGTGCGTATGAGGGGGAATCGCGCTGTAGATCTAGGAACGATTGGGGCTCATAAGATATACTAGTTATCTCGTGAATCTCTACTTAGGATAATATTAAGTACTAAGATTATAGTGTGTTTTAGTTGTTTTTGTGTGTGTCTTGCTTACTTGTGAATTAACAAAAAGGAAAATCTTTTATAACGACAAAACTTGATGGAACTTAAAACAACTCACCTAGGTAGTTAACTGAATTCGGGCCTTAGTGTAGTCGTGGAATTTTTATCTTGCTCTAATATTTAATGACACACTGCAAACTGATGAGAGAGTGATCTTTTGTGAGAGTTTGAGAAGAAGAGAAGGTGTTTAGAATGCTAGCACTCGCTTTGTCAACCGCAATGGGACGTGTGTAGGAGCTTGTTGTGATTTCTCGACCTGTGTCTTTTTGATGTATCCGCTGATGATACTCATCCAGATTAGGTGTGTGTCCTCCATGGAGTACGCATACGGTAATATATTTGGGAATTATATAATTCGTGATTCTTGTGATCTCTCGCATTTGTGTAGTTGAGTGTGTGCATTGAAATCATACAATTGATACCATAGTGTGAAGTAATGTAGGAGAAAAATATTTTCCATCTTGAATGTCGTCGTGGCTATAGTGGACTATTGATTGTGTTGTCTTTATGCGACGTGTGGCGCTCGAGATTTGTTGCATCGGCCATCAATTAGAATGTCAGCTCGTCTCTTCTGAAATCAAAGAGGATAATATATGCAATGGAATTTAAGTATATCAGAGATGCCTGCTAGCGGCAACTTAAACGAACGCGTGATAGATCGCTTTGAAGTTGGACATCTACGTTGAGGTAGAGTGAGGGTCTGGTGCGCAAATGGTGTCAGGTCGCTGTGCCTGTGAGTACCGCGTGCTGTTTTGGCATGTCTTTGACGCTGTGAGGGGAATTAGAGGGCCTGTGAGGTATAGATAATCGAGTGTTGATCGGGCATCCATTGACGAATACGAGGGAGGAATAAGATACGGAAGGCAGCGGCGTCAGGCACGGGTTGAGTGGCGCGCTGAATACCTCAGGATTCAAATTGTATCCAAGAGTGACGTGACGAGGCGGACGGGGGACGCACAGCGAATAGTGTTTGAGTGAGGCTAAAAGCCTTTGTGATGCGGTAGGTGATCGAAGCCGGGCGCAGTAGAAATGGGGATCTTGAGGATGGTAAGGAAGATCGTTGATAGTGAGCTATTACTCTCAGAACGAGAAAGACGCATCCGCGGCGTGACATCGTAATGCGGAAGTCGATAGGCGGCGAATCAAGCTAATGTAGGGGATTCGACACCGCAAGCCCGCTGACCAACGCAGACACAGCTGGTCCAAGTTCAAGAGCCATTACCACGGCGCCACATGAGCTCGTACCAATCGCATCACGAGGTTTCTCTTCCAACTAGCTTGGAAATTATAATGGAGAAAACACTTCAATTTCATAGTTTTTTGTTTCTACAGTTTTAACGTTCTACAAAATTAGCAAGGCTTAGGTTTTTATAACTGGTATGTTTACCAAGAATAATTCCACTGTCAATTAAAGAAAACCCTATTTATATGTTTGTACAACGCAGATATTAATTTAAAGTCCTAAACATAAATATGTGCTCTATTCCTCATTTTTTAATAAAGACATTTTAGTAGGAATATTTTATATTAATTATTAAAAATTAATAACTTGATAACAATGCAGGAGGACGACCCACTACGTATCGTGTAACAGGCCGAGATTCATTTAAAAATATTTGACAGAAAGAAAATCATACTGAACGGGAAATTAATACGTCTTTTCCAGCAGACAAAGAATAAATTGTGTCAGTCTACTGAGTTTTAGGCTAAGTTTACATACTAGTACGTGCACCATCTTACTCTTGTCTACGTCGACATTAAATGCTGTGAAATAATTTAGTTTACACATTACAACTACAATATATTCTCCACACAAGACAATTTTACGCTATTATTGATAAATTTTTCTTTTATTGCAAATAATAAAACTTCTGTTAAGGTGTGAAAGGTATGCAATGCAAAAGAGCTCAGAACTAATTAGTTCTCACACAATTTTTAATAGACTTTGTACCGTTAGATCCTTTTTTTAAAGATTTAGAAAAGGGATAAGATTCCTATGTTAAATTGTCGTATGATTCACACATTTCGAACAAACAAGGTTTCAGTTCAATAATCAGGCATGTACAATCTGTATTTTGGTGGTAAATTGTGTTTGGTAATAGTTAAAAATATCCTCTGTTTTAAATCACTAATTGATTTATTTGCATAAGAGATAATGAACGCCAGTCCTTAAAACTAAAATAGAAGAGAAGGTGTCCTCTTCCAGAATATAGTAGCAATATTTCAGTTGCCCTTATCAAATTTAGAAAATTCCATCTATGTAGCAGTAGCCTGTCTACAATAAACTAAATGTACTTTAATTGTTTGTATTATATTAAAAGTTTTTGCTCCGCAAGGTACGCAGTTTAGAAATAATATAATAGTACGTTAGAGATAAATATCTTTTTAGAGCGTTCAAAGAGAACTGTCAGAAAACAAATGTTACGATCGCGTATAAAAATCATCCAGCTGGAAAAAGTTTTTACCGTATCTAGCGAAGCAATAGATTCGTTTTGCATTACAAACCTAGTGTTTGTAAAAGAAATGTTAATTACTTTTCTCCGACAAGTTTGAGGACTTCGCCTACAAACCTAGTACGATCCATTTTTTCACACCAGCAATATGCGCTGTTAGAAGAATTAATTGTAATATACGTAGGTTAATATTAATTATAATATGATGTTTATTAATTACAGTAATTCTATATCATTTACGGATTATGATTAGTTTAAATACTACTTTGAATGTTTCTTTTAGTAACGATATGATAAATTAACTCTTTTTTTTATCTATATAAATTATAACTGCTATACCTTTGGTTTTTTCTCTGTTTTAAGCACCAAACTATATACCTGATCGTACTGAAGTTTTCCCATGATGATCTTAGGACCTCTGGGATGAATATTGGACCCATTCTTATTTAAAAAATCCCTCCGATCTTTCCGTACTGGACTCTAATTGCAGCAAAAAGTAATTTTTACAACATTATGAGCAACATACAAACAACTTACTGTTTTCTAGAGTTTTTATTTTAATACTAAAGTGGGAATGGTAACATGTAAAATATTGAAATTTTGGTGACTTTAGATATTGTGGGACGGGAATTATTTAAACTATCGGATGAACTTAAGATGGAGGGACTGATATTAACATAGAACTTCAACAAACCGTGACTAAAAGTTTAAGGAAAACAAGCGACCACAGTGATTAATGCAAGTTTAGTGAACGAAGTATACAATATAACATCGTGTTATAATAAATTTATTTGATAACATAATAAACACAGTCATTACAAAGGAAATCGTTTGTATAACAGTAAACTTTGTTTATAACATAAAAATCAAAATGTTTGTTTTGGAAAATGTCACTGAGGGTTTAATAATTACTTTACATTAGTTTTTCGGTAATCCTGCTCAAATAAATTATCTCACACCCTGGTACTACTTAACAATCGGTGCCTTACAACCATACTAAAAATTATTAAATTATTGAATTATCTTCCCAGTATACAAAATATTGTTCCACGGTTTGATAAGGGTTTTGCTTTCTCACAAAACGTTTTGTTTTGGTATTAATTGCAACCGATGCAACTTCTCTTGTAACAGAATAGAAGTAAGTCATACAATGTGAAACAAATCACATCACACTTACCAGGGTGACTAAGGGATGAGGACAAGTCAAAGGAAACAGTTAAAAAGAGTAATGGATCCTGTATCAGTGGCTGTTATAGGAAACTGTTTTGAACATCTAAAGAATAAAACAGAATGAAAGGATTCTCCTTTCCAACATAAGCTTGTCGATAAACAATCCCAGTCTTAGAAATATCTCTGTATTCGTTCTTCATTCAAAAACTTGAGTCTCCTTTATCTGTAAACCATGCTTTAGATTCTTTAAAATTTTGACTCCTCCATCACAAACTATTATTAATTTACCCCCTAAGAAATGGTTTAAGCGTTTTTGTATACTTTGGCAGCTCAAAATCGAAGATTTAAATTCTTTAAATTATTTCCATAAGTAAATAAAAGTCCTGTTTAACCAGTATACACAGGTGTGAATACTTGATTTAGTAGGTTTTCGAGATTTAGTGGATAAACAAGAAGGGTGAAGAACAAACTAAAAAAAGAAAAAAGGGGTTTATTGTGTACTCATGGAATCTCAAAGGTAGTGGACCCAATTAGTAACTATAGGTACCATTAAGTAGTATATAATATTGTAGACAAATTTAAGCTTAAGAGTTTGATTTAAGTAAGAATTTTATATCATAAGTCTAATATTGTTTACAATCTTTCTTAATTCCTTTATGATTTGCTCCTCCATCAAATCTAAAACCATTTATATTCCCTGCATTGAATTATACCTTGTCCCACAAATTTGAACTGAAAATTACTGTAAAAACTGGCAATTTTTCTGTAAGACTCTTTAAAACTGGAAAATTTAAAAATGATATTAAAAAATTGCGTAATGTAACATAAATTAATTTTATAAGTTTTTGCGTATATACATTGATTTTATTGCACATTTACTTCTCCAACAACTTTGCAGAACTCATACAGACGGATGAAATGCTTTACTAACTACTGAGTCTAGCAAAAATATGACATGATGCTTAACGGCGAAAGCGCTATTTTAATAAATTTTATGTGGAGTATACAAAAAATGGGCTTTTACATTTTAAAAAAAACTTACTTCCACCAAGGATACAAAAAGCAGAAAAAGATATGACATATTGCAATTTTATATTTAAGTTTATTTTTGAAGTGTACATTTGGTTTATAGCAGGTTTAGTGTTTAACTAAACCGCAGAACATAAAATACACACAAAACGTTTTTTTTTAAAATATGATTTTGGGGCGTATTCAATGTTCCAAATATATATTTTACCCCCTTTTTAATATAAATTTCGAGTTTGTATCCCCAAAAATTT